>NC_046627.1:6183050-6350526 GCF_900324465.2 Anabas testudineus | reverse complement strand
TCTGTAACTCTGCTTTTTGCCTTTTATGTACGACCACAAGAGCTAACAGAGACGCCTGGAGACGATGCCAGTCTTTGGTGTGTGGATCCCCTCACTGGTGGTGTGGAGCAGACCAGACCTGAAGCCTGATCACTGTGTCTACTTTCACCGAGACCACTCACAAGAAAACTAGCAGCATCCGTCTTATTGTGGCCGAGTGAAGCTGAGAGATCCAGAGATGAAGGATGGAGAAGTGTCTTTGATTCTGCAGAGTGTCAACATCAGCCATGCTGGAACATATGGATGTGGAATTGGAGGGGGACAAGGAGAGGTGACCCTGAACTCATCAACACTGTGAACCTGAAGGTTGAAGACTCCGGTGAGTTTGTGGAGTTCAGTGTAGCAGGAGAAGCTGGTGGAGCAAACACAAACTTAAACCACACGCAGTCGACTCTGTCTTCCTCCATAAAACCAGAAAGAATCTCTGTGTTTCCATCAGGTCACTGTACAAAGTGGTTCTGCTGTGTTTCATGTAGAGACAGTCTCCATCTAGTGTTCAATGCAGAGTAGTACACTCAGAATGACACAGGACAATGTTCAACAATATTCACAACAGAGTTGTTTCCATTTGAAAGACAGAATAGTAAATGTAAAGCTAACAGCTGAAGCTGAAATGTGACGTACTGATGTTGAATTTACAACAGGCACTAGTGGGCGTATAGACTTACTTTAAAGTTGGCGTTACACATATGAGAAGCTGACTGAGTGAACCAAAGTGAGACAGAGACAGCTCTGTGTGGGTGGAATAGAAATCATGATGTATTCAAAGACATTTCAATACATATGATTAAAGTTACATTACAATTCAAATAACATTCACCGACTCATTTACAGCTTGGTTCTGTTATTTTCTCCAACTTCAAGTTTCAAATATGAACTTTCTCTTTACAGATTTATCTTTCAAATGGACAAAACATACCGTCTATTTCCAGATTATATCTAACCCACAGTCACCCTGAATAAATACCTGACTTGTGTGTCCACTGATAATTGTCCACTGATAATGAACAAAATGACCAAATATTGATGATTTCAGGTTCTTCAATGGGAAAATTTGCTGCTTTTTTACAATAATAACTTTGATATTTGGGAGGTTTTTGGATTTTTAGTTGGATGAAGCAAAACATTATGAGAAGCTGTCTGATTTGACATATTGTACCTTTAAATCTGTGTCCTGGACTGATTTTTATTGATGAATGAATCAATGATGAGGATGAATGAAACATCACAGATCAGATGTTGGTGTTGATGAGACTTTGTAGAAAACAGCTGGAATGAGTGATGGGGTCAAAGTGCAGTCGATGATGTGACAGCTGATCCTCACAGCTGCTTTCTGCTCTGCAGGTCACACAACAACAAACATGGTGAACGGAGGAGACGAGGACGGAAACGGGCGAGGACGTGTTGGGCTGAGAGTGGACTTGGTGGTTGCTGCTTTGGTTCTTATCGTCTTTGTGATGTTCGTCATGAAGAAGATACAGAGACAACAGTTCTGCTGCTGATGGAGCAAGTGACCAACAGCAGGTCTGAAACTAAAGTCCGACCTGTTCTGAACCTGACTGTAACTCAGAGAGCTTCACAGTCTGTCAGTCAGTGTGTTTACATGGACTCAAGTCACCTGGTCACTGGAAATCTGAGTCTACGTGCAGCTAAAGAGTAATCTGATTACTCCTCCGCCCTGGGCTGATGTTGGAAGCGTGGTTCACAGATTTTATCTGTATGGAGACAGAAAAGATGCTTTCCACCACAAATGTGTCTGTGACTGACAGCGCTGTGAGACAGACACAGACAAACGCAGAACTCATTTTTACAGCACAAACTGTCTGAATGAAAGAAACACACAGTGAAAAGTGACTTATTTAGACGTCTACGGGGAACTTTGTGTTGGTTTCAGTTTGAGTTGGACTTGATTTAGAAACGAGGCAGCACCATCTCTCAGCAGCCACAAACCAAGTCCCATTGAAAAGTGTCTGCTGTCATTAACATGATGAAAACAGCAGCAGAAGTCAAATCTGTATCAGCAGATACTCAGTATTTTAGGAATGGGGCCGAAATATTTAATGGGAGCTTCATAAGTTTACGCTGAATTGTCTTCTATCTCATTCTGATCCAAACAAACGTGATGTAGTTTGACTTTAAAGAAGCAGTTCTACGTTTGGGAAACATCCAGAAGAATAAATCCACTGAGCAGCCTCTAAAGATTTACTAGTAAATGTGTTGGATCATCAGATTCCACACATTTCATTTGTCTTTCCACGTTCTCCTCTCATTCTTAATGACATGAAGTTTGTTTCCCACAATGTTCAACAACTGGTTTCTACCAAACGTACCTGACTTCACTTCACTCACTTTATTTTCTCTCTTGATGTAGTGAAATCTCTTGTTGAGTGAAGCTCCAGGAAGCTTTGGACTGACATGTTTCTGTAGGTCTACAGTGGATATAAAGCTTAGAGCCTGGCATCAAACTGTAGAGGATCACTGTGGCATTTAGAAGGTAACAGACTGAAATAAAAGTCCAATCAACACAGCAACACAAGAACACACAAAACCAAACAGTGGAGACAATAAAGGCTGGGAGTCGATGTGTCAGGGAGCTTTTCTTCAAACATTACAGCACAGATACAACCAAAGTAGACGTGGCTTTAATCTATTTAACAACATCATATTAAATCCCTTTAAGTCCAAACACTGGTTTTCTCCTCTTTCTGTAGCCTGAAGCTTCACTTTCTGAGACGATGGTGAAGCTCAGTGTTTGACACACTCAGAACCTGCTGGATCGTTTGGGATTTAGAGAAACAACAACTCTGATCTGAGCCGCTTTTTAGAAGAACCTTATTATTTAATGTGACTTTAAACCTCAACATGAGTCTGTGTTTGCAGCAAGATGCCAGTGATTCCAGAAACACCACTGATCATCACTGTGTGTTCATGTTACTAGAAATCGGACAGATACACTATGACGATGACAAACACACATATCACTGCCTGCGTCATCACTGTTTTTGGTGAACTGGGTTTTTTTATTTCTAACTTTGTGATGTTTAATTTGTGCCTTTTGTGTTTTTGTTTGTCGTCAACTGAGCAAAAAGAAGAATCTTGGATTAGTTTCATTTTCCTTTAGATAAAGTTTGTGTTGTTTGCTGCTGCTGAGCCGGTTCAGGTTCTTCTTCCAGCACAGTCTAGTTTCACAGTGAATAACTGGTGGAGAAAACTTTTAGCCCGACTGTTTTAATATGACACTTTTTATTTTTAATATGATTGTTTTAAATAGATTCCAAATAGTTTCAGTCCTTTTATATTTTTTCCCCTAAGAAGTTTCTGTCAAGTGAATTTTTCTGAATGATGTGTTCATATGTTTGTGTCGGTACAACTCTATCTCCTGAAAATTAAGCTCCTATATAGTTTATAATGTTTAGTAGTAAATGTAATCATATAATCATTGTGTTGTGGTGCTAAATATTTTTTGAATGAATGAAGCTTCATTTATTAAAGTGAAGCGAGACACAGGGAGAAAGTTGGTTTTAATCAGTTCACTGTTTAAACAGATTTTTTTTCTCACAATAATGTTTCTATAAACAGTTAAAGGGAAGTTATGTGTTTAAAATTGAGTCAAAAACTTTGACGTAACTAAAGGGACGGAGCTTAGTGAAGAGTCAGTTCAGCCTGAGACAGTCAGAGCAGAGAGCTGCTGGATAGTGATGGTAGATGATGCCTCATGGAGTGTGGGGCTCATTCCTCTAACTGTGTTGACTCTGTGTTGGTGAATGGATTCATAGCAACATCTGCTGGATTTGAAAAATCAGTGCAGGAGACCTGGATAAAGAGTGAGGAGAGAAACTGAACTAGGTTCATTCATTCAGACATGTGGACACCAGCTGAGTGATGAATGGTCCTGTTTAGAATAAAGTGCTGACTGAATGAAAGAGAAGTGGATCAATTCTAATTCATCTGAATAGAACCACAATAATATGACTCTGTGTCCTGTCTCATGGTCTGACTGTTGTTTCCAGACCTCCCAAGCGGGGCCTGTTCCAGCTGCAGGTGTCATCACACTTACTGATTCCAGACCACACAGAGTATCTGGGACTCTTCTTCGGAGCTTCTCTCTGAGTTCTGCTGCAGTCTGTGTGCTTAGATTTGAGACTTTACGTTGAAGTGCATGCTGCAGCATTTGGATCATGGGAATGAACCTTGGATCCAGAGACTCTTTTGTCTTCAGACAGCTCCACTGCAGCTGGATTGAAAGGAGCGAGCACACTGAGAGTTTCTCCTCTGATTTCATGGTGTTCAGCAGTAAGTGGAGTGATATCTGTTTTTAAAGAGGCCACAGATTCCCACACTGGCTCCTTTTGGTCCTTCATTCTTCCAGCATGTGGTCTGAGCTGTTCCATCGAGTTGGAACCACTTCATGATATAAACTTAGGTCTTTGTGCTTTAAACAACAGAGTTCACTGAGACCAGAATCTAACTTTAAGAACATTTTAATTCTTTCAAGGGAGCAGTAGTTACAATCACAATGAGCTTCAGATACAAGTGCTGCTGCTCGGAGAGTCCGTCTCCCACAGGCCTTTAATATCAGTACAGAACATTTGAAAGACAAAGATACATCAACATGTTTCCACTTACATATGTTTCATTGAACGGTGGTATGTTCCTAGGGAGTATGTGGGGGTGAAGCACATTCAGGGCAGGTTACACAGTTCATCTGTTTCCAACAGTTAGTTAAGACTCCTGACATGATCTTTTTATGGTGACACAGGAACACAGCAGCTGCATTGTATAATGTAGAACAATCACATTTTCTATCATTTCCCTCCTGTTTATTTACAATCAAGAGTTCATAATAAAGCATCATCAACAAAGATATAAAACAAATAAGTAATTAGATGGAAGAACTGGATATAAAACAAATAAATGTAAAATTAGGATGATCTGTGTTTCTTTGTAACTACGTCAGTCCCACAACACTTCTCTCCACTTTCAGTGTGAACATCATTGTTCATTACACATCAGACCCCAGGTAGCATCAAACAGGCTGAAAATACAGAGTTGGTCCCATCATAGTTGTTTTCTGTCTGTGGAACAAGCTCATAGACACAGTTCGTTTTGGTCAGTGCTGTTTCAAGCTGCTTTCAGTTAGTTCCTCAAGAGCTCCTGTTGTTGAAATGTTGTTTCAACTGAGCCAGTACCTACTGCATCAACAGCTGGATTAAGGCACTTGATCCCTGACAGTCAGGTGAGGGTTCAGATCTCAGTTTTTTTCTCTCCACACAGCCACCGTACATCTGACCTGTGTACTGTTTGGTTTAGAAAGCAATTATAATCGAGATCTCCTGAGTTGATGTATATGGTTTCATTACATGATGCTGTTTTACTTGTGTCTCCTCATTTGCTTTCTTTAAGGAAACAGGTGTAAATAGCAGATTAATATTCTGCTGCTGGAGAAACTGAAAGTTTTTCTGGTGAGAATAAGAAAAGCCCAGTTTTTACAAGTCTGGTTCTGAAGAACTGTAGAGGTTGTGAATAATTAAACATACATTTTAGAACCTCCAGGTCACTGGCAGGGGTCAGTCTGAAGCACAATTGAAAATATTAGCTTTTTAAGTATATTATGGAACAAAATAATCCTAGGAATGATCTCCCTCTCTATGCATTCTGCCATCAGTGACCCTTTCCCACTTTCTCCTATCCTATGCCCCTCTCCATAATATGTTGTTTTTCTGCTTTCTTGGTGCTATATTCTCCTTAATATGGGTATAACAATCAATAAAGCCACAGCAGTAAGTATCTACAATGTTAACTTCAACCCACACCAAGATGGACTCTTAAATGGATGCCAACATCTGTTTTCCATGTTGGTTGAGTTTCCTGAGATGTGTCTAAGTCCCTAAAAATCCCAGAGGTATTGTTGGTTACTTCAATGGTTTGATACAAGCGAATCCCAGCTGTGGCCTACCTTCAAGAAGGGTGTGTAGGCAAGACCTCCTTATGCTTACACTGTCTACCCTTGAATGTCACTTTGGATGACTAAATGTAAATGTAAAGGTCCAACTTAAGAAAATATAGAAACACATGAGCTCAATCCAAACTAAAGTCAGATCATCAAACTACAGTTAGTCCATGGGGCAGGTTCTGTTAGGTAGATATCTAGAGCTTTACTTACTAACAACCACACATTCATGTTTCTGATGGTTCACTCTCAGAGCTTCTTTAACACCAACACAAAAACTCTTCTTCCACTTGGACACTTTGGATTTTGCTCCAGATGTTAAACTGAAACTTTTCCATCACAGAGACCAAGAACAAAGTTGAAGTGAATAAAGCTCAATTTGAGCTCAGTGTGTTGGTTCAATACAGCAGCCTGAAGGAACACACTGATGTCCTGCTGCAGGATACAAACACATGCTTTTATTCTGAAAAGGTCCAACTGCAGCTTCTAGTCATTGTTGGATCAAGTCAGACACACAGATGTGTTTCCAGATGTGTGTGGATGCTGTAGATCATATGTGTCAAACTCACAGCCCGCGGGCCACATCCAGCCCGGCTTGTAATTATATCCGGCCCGCGAGATAATTTCTATATTATTGTTATTTATGGTGATATGAAGCGCTGGTAACACATTAAACTACAGATCCCATAATGCAGCGCTTCAGCTGCTTTGTCGAACACATTCCGCGTTAATCAAATCTAGTTTATGATGCTGCAGGTTATTATGAAGCTGGTCCTCAGGATGCCAAGTAATGTTGAACCATATCGTTACAACACTGTTCACAAATACGCACTTTGCTGATAAACTGAGTTCTCACGGAGCTTTGATGACTTTGACGAACAAGAAAATCATTTTGAGTTGCTTCTCAACACATTTACCGTCTATGTGTAAACTGCACTTGTGCAGATTCAGATTGAGCTGATTGAGCTGCAGTGTAATGACTGAAGGTAAAGTAGGACACTGCAGGACCCGCACAGTTTATTCACTCCATTCCCGCAGAAATGTCCCAGCTCCGTCCACATGAGGCTCGAACCTTGTTTATGTTTGGTAGAACAAATCTTAGTGAGAAGCTGTTCTCAGTGATGAAGACTAACAAAACAGCACACAGGAGTCGTCTCACTGGTGAGAAACTACAGTCCATCCTGAGAATCTCCACAACACAGAACCTCACAACAAATATAAAAGAACTTGTTGACAAAAACAGATGCAGCTCTGATAAAATGACTTAAGAGCAAAGACTGAATGATTTTATTTGTTATTGCTGAAAAGCACAAATTTTATTTATATTTCCAGGTTTTGTTATGCAGCATGTTCATATTTTGAATTTGTATAATTTTGACAGGAGATATTTTTATGGAGAGTAAAATCTTTTGGTATATTTAACATTTAAGTTCATTTTTTATATAAAATGACAGAAGATTAAAGAAATTTGAAGAAGTTTGTTCTTTTAATGTTTACTTTATTTCTAACTTGTATAATTTAGACAGGATATATTTTTATAGAGAGCAAAATATTATAAGTTATTTAAGGTTTATGTTAAAAAAGTTTTAAAAGTTTTAGTGTGTTCAATAAATGTTTATTCTGTTTGGCCCGCGACCTAAAGTGTGTTTTGGATTTTGGCCCCCTGAGCAATTGAGTTTGACACCCCTGCTGTAGATGAACCCAGCACTTACAGATACAGTCCACAACAACAGTGACACAGACAGAACAAGACTTCAGAACAAGTCCTCAACATCTGGATCCTGGAATAATCGGAGCTTCATCTTTAAAGGACTGGAAGAGGAACAAGTTTACAAGGAATCATTTAGAACTGGTTCAAGAAGAAACTGATTGAATCCATGAATCTGAAACGTGTGTCTGAGTGAAAGAGACAGACATGTAGAGACTGAACTATCTGTTCAACAGAGACAACGTTTCTCTGACAGGACGACACTCTCAGTACTACACTGAACACAGAGACACTGAGGAACCAGGGAACCTGACTCCAAATGCAGGATAAAGAGGTTCAGTGAATGTGGTGTTGTAGGTGTGGAGGTGGATCAGTTTGTCAGAGGAGACTCTGTAGAAGGACAGAGTCCCAGCAGGACAGTCCACATACACTGATACTCTTTTGGAGTCAGAGGATGAGAAGGATGTTCTTCTGTTATTGTGGAGTACATAGTAATCATCATCAGAGCAACTCAGACTCCAGGACTGATCGTTCATTCCAAACCAACAGTCTTTCCCGTCTCCTCTCCTTCCGATTCCTCTGTAACTCACTGATATATCAACCCATCCGCACCAGTCGACCTCCCAGTAACAGCGACCAGTCAGAACATTACTACACAGCAGCTGACGACACTGGTCAAATCTGTCTGGATGATCAGGATATGACTGATCTTCCTCCACACGTGTCACCTTCCTGTTGTTGTCAGACAGTCGTAGTTCTCTGTTCACTGTGTTTGTGTCGATGGTGAGTTGACAGAAATCTGATGGAGAGAACAAGACACAATCCAGCTGCAGTTATTAATCTATCATCAGTTTGATGAGGACTCATGACATCAGGGATTTGAATGAGTGATGTGACAGTTTGAAGATGGTTGAATGTTGCTGCTTTGTTTTCATCAGTCTCATTAAAAACACACTTACACTTCCTCAGACCTGGTCTCAACCATCGGAATCCACCAGGCTCCACCCTGAAAGGAGGAGGGGGGTCAGAGCAGCACATTCTCTTTCAGCATGCACACATGGACATTACATGCTCTCATACACACAGTGTCTTCTGGATCTGTTCTAATGGAGGCTTGTATGTAGGGATGGACATTCAGCAAACAACTAAGGAATTGGAGTCCTTATCTTGGAATTCTACGGAGCAGGGAGGTGACATGGAGGAAAGATTTCAATTCTCTAGTTCACAGCAGTTTTGGTGTCAGACACCTGCTTTCAGTCTCTGTCACCGGACAAACTAATGTGACACCACAGGAAGCAGGAAACTGGAGAGCAAAGTCCAAGAGGCTCAACTCCACATACATGGACTCTGTGTGTGTGTTTTCCTCTCTCTAATGTCTGTGGACTGATCTCAGCTGAGCTTCACACGTTGTCCTGTGTTCAGAGGAAGTCTAGTTCACCTACAGCTACTGGATATTGATCATTACACACAGACTTTGTGGCTTCATCTGATTTGGTGTCAGATTTGTTGGAGCAGCCAGAGACAGAAAGTGAAAACAGGAGTTTGAGGAGAAAAACATTCAATCACAAACTAATTCTTCAACTGTGAAACAACAAGGAGTTTTTCCTCTTTGACAGATTGTAATGATGAAATGAACATGTTCTAGTTCTGATTTACTGTCTCCTATATATGACACAAGATCTCATCATGACAAGATCAGGATCTCAGGAAGGTAAAGATGCTTCAATCATCACTATTTGAGGAGACAGAGACATGATGCTGTGACCTGATTCAATCCTCTGATATTCATTCATTGTCATTCTGTGGATAAAAACTCTACCTATAAGTTGGATAAGGCTGCCTGTGTTGGGCTTTTTCTGTTGGCTTTTAGAGCCCAGTCGCTTCTTTTGGGCTTGTTCTCATAGACCTGGTTGCTGGTTCATCTCCTGAGATCTATCAACACTGGTAGTGGCAGTAAAGCTGAATTTCCTGTTCAGTTCACAGAATCTAATGGAACACCTGATTTCATCATGAGGAGATTTGTTCACAAAGTCAGAATGAGACACTGAAGTCAGAATTACAGGAGCTCCCCTCTTTTCTTTGCTGAATGTAAAGTGCTTCAGTGAAGATTTGTCATCAGCTGAGAGGAAATGTTTCCAGCACAAAACTACTTTCTGCTGCAGTGTTCATTAACACGACTCCACAGTGAAACATATTTTTCATCCTTTCATGGCAAAGAGGTGCTTTGTTTTATTAATTCTAACAAATGGAGGCACCATCTGGAGGAGCAACAAGGTAACAAAGAGGAATACTGGCCTTTTTTCTGAAACAACTTCTGCATCATCAGTTTATATAGATTTTAACTGAATCAATTATTAACATTGATTAATAATTAATCATTAACATCCCTACTTCCTCCTCCATCAGACTCTGTCTTTGGCTGCAGCAGGCCTCTCCATACCTGAGAGTGTCCAGTCTCCAGTGTGGATCCTCCAATCCAGCAGACAGCAGCTTCACTCCTAAGTCTCCTGGATGATTGTAACTCAGATCCAGCTCTCTCAGATGGGAGGGGTTGGAGCTCAGAGCTGAGGCCAGAGAAGCACAGCCTTCCTCTGTGATCAGACAGCCTGACAGTCTGTAGAACAGATGAGATTTGGTGGTGGGTTTTTTGTACAGACAAACATCCCATCCCCCTATTTGAATTTGAAGCAAAGTTAGTCACATACAGAATCATGGTAGAAAAAGTAAGTGAAGCTCTAACAACATAAACTAGAGTCAGGTTGCAAACCTGGAGTCCAAAAAATGACAAAGAATTGAGGTGTGGTTCAAAGCTACATGTCTGTTTAAAAAAACATGAATGATCATGAATGTTTCATCTTTTTCGACTTTTCCCATCAGGGGACGCCACAGCGAATCATCCCTTTCCACCTCACTCTATCGTGGGCATCGTCTACCCTCACACCAGCCAAACTCATGTCCTCTGTTATCACATAAATAAATATATATTTAAGTTTTTAAAACACAAACTTGACCTGACCTGAGTGTTTCCAGTTTACAGTGTGGATTCTCCAGTCCAGCAGACAGAAATTTCACTCCTGAATCCTGCAGGTCGTTGTTACTCAGGATAATTTCTCTCAAACTAGAGGACTGGGAGCTGAGAACTGAGGACAGAGCTTCACAGCTTCTTTGTGATAGGTTACAGCAACTCAGTCTAAAAAAAGAGATGTATCTGTGTTAAACGATAATCACCTTTAAGACTCAATGAATTTAAAACACACAGGAAAAATACAGCTATTTTATTTGTTGTAAAATACAGATGAGAAAGTTCTGTAACAACTTCTGTCTCCATATTGTGAAATTAGTATGTTTAATCTGCTTTGGTCTCTGTCATGTCAGTTAGAATTATAGACTTGTTAAATATCTCCAGTTAATTAAAACCGAATTTAAACCTGACCTGAGAGTTTCCAGTTTACAGTGTGGATTTTCCAGTCCAGCAGACAGAAGCTTCAATCCTGAATCCTGCAGGTCGTTGTTATCCAGGTCCAGTTCTCTCAGACTAGAGAACAGGGAGCTGAGAACTGAGGAGAGAGCTTCACAGCTTCTCTTTGAGAGGTTACAGTCACTCAGTCTGAAAAACAGTGATGCATAAGATGACAACATTTGTGTCAAACTGTAATCACCTTTGATGTTGACCCTAAACTAAAAAGATACAACACAATGATAGGAAAAGAAAGTACAGTTTTTTATATATTGTAAAAATACTGATAAGAAACTTCTGCAACTTAAAACTCGTGATATCAGGAAGTTTAATCTGCCTTGGTCTATCTCATGTCAGTTAGAATACAGACTTGTTAAATATCCCCATTTATTTAAAAAAGAAACTTGACCTGACCTGAGAGTTTCCAGTTTACAGTGTGGATTCTCCAGTCCAGCAGACAGAAGCTTTAATCCTGAATCCTGCAGGTCGTTGTTACTCAGGTCCAGTTCTCTCAGACTAGAGGACTGGGAGCTGAGAACTGAGGACAGAGCTTCACAGCTTCTCCCTGAGAGGTTACAGCCACTCAGTCTGAAAAACAGTGATGTATAACATGACAACATTTGTGTTAAAATAAAATTAAATATTATGTAATACAAGAAAACAAGTAATAAGTTCTGTTTTGTTGTTAAAATACAATAGCTGTGGATTTAATGATGAATAAATTCCACTATCTTTACACTTACACAACTTTCTTGGAGACTTTGACGACTCCCAGCACAAACAGAAGATCCTTCTCTGAAAAGTATGAAGAGTATTTGAATGGAACACATACATCCAGATCTTTTCCTGATGACACCAACATGAAGAGCAGAGCTGACCACTGAGCAGGAGACAGTTTATATGTGGAGAGACTTCCTGAGTTCATGTACTGTTGGTTCTCCTCCACTAGAGAACGATCATTCAGTTCATTCAGACAGTGGAACAGGTTGATGCTTTTCTCTGCTGAGGGAGTCTCTTTGATCTTCTTCTTGATGTACTGGACTGTTTCCTGATTGGTCTGTGATCTACTTCCTGTCTCTGTCTGCAGACCTCGTAGGAGAGTCTGATTGGTCTGCAATGAAAGACCAAGGAGAAAACGAAGAAACAAGTCCAGGTGTCCATTTAGACTTTGTTCGGCCTTGTCCACAGCACTCTGGTGGAGAAGTTTTAGTTCACATCTTAACTGTTTGGAACTCAGAGAAGTTGACTGTTCTTCAGACAGCAGATTGACTCCAGAGTTGACAAAGGTCAGATGGACATGAAGAGCAGCCAGAAACTCCTGAACACTCAGATGGATGAAGCAGAACACCTTGTCCTGGTACAGTCCTCTCTCCTCTTTAAAGATCTGTGTGAACACTCCTGAGTACACTGAGGCTGCTCTGATATCGATGCCACACTCTGTCAGGTCTGATTCATAGAAGATCAGGTTTCCTTTCTGCAGCTGCTCAAAAGCCAGTTTTCCCAGACACTCAATCATCTTCCTGCTCTCTGGACTCCAGTGTGGATCTGTCTCAGCTCCTCCATCATACTTGATGTTCTTCATTTTGGTCTGAACCACCAGGAAGTGGATGTACATCTCAGTCAGGGTCTTGGGCAGCTCTCCTCTCTCTCTGGTTTTCAACACATCCTCCAGAACTGTAGCAGTGATCCAGCAGAAGACTGGGATGTGACACATGATGTGGAGGCTTCGTGATGTCTTGATGTGGGAGATGATTGTTCTGGCCTGCTCCTCATCTCTGAACTTCTTCGTAAAGTACTGCTCCTTCTGTGGGTCAGTGAACCCTCTGACCTCTGTCACCATGTCAACACACTCAGGAGGGATCTGATTGGCTGCTGCAGGTCGTGTGGTTATCCAGAGGCGAGCAGAGGGAAGCAGGTTCCCCCTGATCAGGTTTGTCAGCAGCACATCCACTGAGGTGGACTCTGTCACATCAGTCAGGATCTGATTGTTGTGGAAGTCCAGAGGAAGTCGACACTCATCCAGACCGTCCAAGACGAACACAACCTGGAACTCTTCAAACCTGCAGATTCCTGCTTCTTTGGTTTCAGTAAAGAAGTGATGAACAAGTTCCACCAAGCTGAACTTTTTCTCTTTCAGCACATTCAGCTCTCTGAAAGTCAATGGAAATGAGAACTGTATGTCCTGGTTGGCTTTGTCTTCAGCCCAGTCCAGAGTAAACTTCTGTGTTAAGACTGTTTTCCCAATGCCAGCCACTCCCTTTGTCATCACTGTTCTGATTGGTTCCTGTCTTCCAGGTGAGCCTTTAAAGATGTCTTCATGTCTGATTCTTCTTTCTGGTCTGTGTGGTTTCCTGGATGCTGTTTCAATCTGTCTGACCTCATGTTCATCATTGACCTCTCCAGTCTCTCCCTCTGTAATGTACAGTTCTGTGTAGATCTGTTTCAGAAGGGTTGGGTTTCCTGCTTTAGCAATCCCCTCAAACACACACTGGAACTTCTTCTTCAGATTAGATTTAAGTTCACGCTGACAAACTGCAGCAGGAGTTCCTGAATGAAACCACAAAAACATGATCAATATAATTTATAATGAAAACACAGTTTGACAGTTTCATGACCCTTAATGATTCACATTTCAACATATTAACACTCCACATCTTCAGCTCTCAGTAAACGTCTCATTTGTCCATGATGTAAAATGTTCAGAGAAATCCTCTTACTGCTCTGCAGACAGTCAGCCAGCTCCTCCTGCTTCATTCTCCTCAGGAAGTTCAGTGTGATCTTCAGAAATGCCTCTCTGCTGCTCCTCCTCTGATCTTCATCCTCACCATCCAAAACCTCCTCATCCTCCCTCTGATTCTCTAAGCATTGTGGGTAATGTCGACTCAGAACTTTTTGGATCTTCTTTAGCTCGTTCTTCACAAAAGTGACAATGTTCTCCTCCAGCAGCTGGAACAGAAACTATATGAATGACACAATCCAGCTCAAATCATGGAGCCAAACATCAGATCCATGTTGGACAGACTGACAATCCACTGGTCTAAAAAGTGCAGCATGGAGATTATTGGGAACACAACAGATGGAAAAGTAGTAGTTGGACATGTACAGACCAGAAATATGGAGTCCAGGTGTGTTGGATGCTGCTGGGCAGACTGACCACTGGGAACCTCTGAGCTCTCCTGGTCCACTCTGTGGAGGAATCATCAAGAATGAGCTCACAGTATGTCTGTCCACACAGAGACACACACAAGGTAAAGGTCCATGAAGAGAAATTTGATGTGAACAGTGAATCAGAGACTCCCTGTAGTGGTGAAGCTTTACTGTCACCAGTCACTTTGGTTTAGTCTCAGCAGCTCTGAACAACAGATATCTCTGCCTCCCTCACTGAACAATGCTCAAGTGTTGGAACAAGGCATTTAGAGACAGAGTCTGCTTGGATCACACTGGTTGTACTGGGCAGCTCCCAGTCTGAATATGTTGAACTGTGTGAGTATGAGGCATAGTGCTGCTGCTCACACAATTCACTTTGACTAATTCACATTTGAACAACTTCATTCATTCATTAGTTGGTGGATCCTAAATTAATCTTCAGATGTCAGCTCTGGTACTGACACTGGGGACAAACAGTCCTCTACACTGACTTCAACAACATTACAACTAAAGTCTTCCAACAGGAAGTGAAGAAGTCAAGATTCTTTAAGACATTTATACCAAAATCGTCATTTGGAGAACTTCAATCACAAAGATTTGATCAGAGTTCAACATTTGTGGTGTTCAGCTGCTTCCTTTGACGTCTGCCTGCAAGTCAGCACTTCATTAGAAGAGGAGCAGCCCCCTGAGACCCTCTACAGGATCAGTGGTTTAGCTACTGGCTGGATGGAGATTTGATCCATGATCAGAGTGTTTGCTGGAAGAATAGTGAAGAAAGCTTCTCCTTCAAATCAACATTTCAAACAGAAATCAACTTACTCACATCAGAAATATCCAGAAATCCAAAGAACACAACAATTTATCATCAGAGAAAGTTTACATCATATTGTTCAGACTGATTTTAAACTCACAACAACTTACTCCGTGTCTGATGAAGGTTGATGTTTAAACTCAATAAAACCGTCTTTTGAGCAGTCGCTCTTGAAGGACACACAGCTGGGTTCAGGTCCTGGTCCAGGAGATTCTGGTCTTTGATCGGACCTGATAGAAAAACAACTTTGGTGACGCTCACATATTCAGTCAAAGTTTCCTTCATAAATAATAAAATAGAATCAGAAGAATAGTAAAAATGTCCTGATGAAATATTCAATTCTAGATGAGACTTGGAGACAGAATCAGTCCGATGGTCTCAGTCATCTCACCTCTGAGCTTTGGTCTGGCTCTCATGGTCCCCACACAGAGTGGTTTTAGAGGGAGGGACTCCCTCCTCTCTGTCTTCACACTGATCCATGCTGCTGAATCCACATCCACATCAGCTCACACACACTTTCTACCTTCATGTGGAGAGGAAACACAAATCATTGATGTGCAGTGAAAACTGAAATCCTCCTTTCCATCATTTCTCCTGGACAAAGATCAGCTGCTCCTCCACTGATTGGCTCTTCTTTCCTCTTTCATATCAGTGTCACTTGAATGCAGTCAGACAGCAGTGGGAGGCAGAGGAAGCTGCCATCAGCTGCTCTACTTCTACTATCAGTCCACTAGATGGAGGCATGAAGCTGCAGCCCAGCACACACAGGATGATGGACCAACATTTACACTCACTGACACACAGAAGGACTGAGATCCACTGATTTGATGAGACACAATCTCTCTATCTACAGAAAATGACTTGATCCAACAAACTACCTCTGATTATTTCAAACAAAAACTGGACTGAAGTTAGTTCAGCTCAAATTGAACTACATCAGGAGATCTCTTTCACTCTGGTAGTAAGGTAAAAATATCACAGAGAAGGCAGCTGGTGAAATCAATTCAGCTGTGTGGGTTCAGTAGTTTGTAGATTATAACCTACTTAGTGCTTATGTGTTCAATAACGTGCCAGATTAATTACTAATTAAGACAATCACATGTCCAATAACCTAATACAATGAAAGAGTTTTTTAATAGTTTAACGTCAGGTTTGTGTAAATCAGGTCCTGTCTTTATGGTTTGTCTGATAGTTTGACGTTGAGCTGTGACTATTATGTGTATTATATGTTGTAACATCGTAGAGTGCAGGTTAAGACCGTGTTAGATTTCCTTAGTTAACCATTACTGTTCATCAGATCCACTCAAAGTAAAGTCTTTCACTGTAGTGCTTGTTTTTCCTTAACAGATTCTATTAGTGTAAGATTCTCAACCTGTTACTACTGTCTGTTTAGGTGCTGCCAGTGATATTTAATGGTGTAATTAGATTTGTACGCATAACTCTGTTTAGTAGACTTGTGGCTGCAGTTTTTTCTGTATTTTATTTTTCATGTTCATTCTATCACACACACCAATACCAATACCAACCATGTCAGATTATAAATTAACACCTGGAAAAGTGAACCTGACTCTAAGATCAACATGTTCTTAGACCCCTGACAAGACTGCTCAAAGATGTTTGAGCAGCATATCCATATAACAAAACATCAATCTATCTTTACAAACAGGCTACGTACCACAGGCTTTTAAGGTTGCTGTAGTCAAGCCCCTACTCAAAAAGCCTTCTCTGGACTCAGGGGTTTTAGTGAATTATAGACCAATATCCAATCTGCCCTTTATCTCTAAAATCCTTGAAAAGATCTCGTACGACCACCTGCGTAGCAATAACTTGTATGAAGATTTCCAGTCAGGATTTAGAGTACATCATAGTACAGAAACAGCAGTGGTAAAGGTCACTAATGATCTTCTATTAGCATCAGACAATGGTCTACTCTCTATACTCGTCTTGTTAGATCTTAGTGCTGCATTCGACACTATAGATCACAACATTTTATTACACAGACTGGAACATGTCATTGGGATCAAAGAAACAGCACTAGAGTGGTTTAAATCATATCTATCAGATAGATTTCAGTTTCTACACGTTAATGATGAGTCTTCAATGCACAGCAAAGTCAGCTATGGAGTTCCACAGGGATCTGTGTTTGGTATGTTGGTATGATATGTTCTTTTCACTCTCTATATGTCCCCCTTAGGCAATATTATTAGGAAACACTAAAAATTCTAATGTATTTATCTATAAAACAAGAAGAACCTAATCAATTAGTCAAACTTCAAGCATCCTTAAAAGACATAAAGGCCTGGATGACCTCCAATTTCCTTCTCCTAAATCCGGACAAGACAGAGGTTATACTGTTTGAGCCTAAAAATCTCAGAGACACTATGTCTAAACACATTCTCACCATTGATGACTTAGTATTAGCCTCAAGTAATACTGTAAGAAATCTCAGAGTTAGTTTGTACCAATAACTCCTTAAAAAGCTTCTCCTCTCTCCTTTCTCCTATATCAATTCAAATGCCACCATTGCATGTCATTAACTTTGTGTCTTCTCTCCTGTAGTTGTGTTTCCTCCTCTCTGTACTTTTCTGCAGGTATCCTCTGAATTGGAGCTGTACATCTCCTGAGTCCAGTTACTGGACCTACCAACCTGTCCAGAGTTTTTGTTGCCTGCTGTTCTTTTCTCTCTCCTCTTTCCATTCACCCCTCAGACCGCATTTAGTGGCTCAGACAGCGGGAGAGCAGCGGCTCATCTCCGCCTCCTCCACAGGCTGATGGAGGCAGGAAAAGCTGCCTTCAGTCCTCAGTAAGTGGAGCTCCACAGTAACAACGACTCTGTGTTCAACTAGAGACCATCCACTAACTCTAGGTCCATTAAAGACGGTTTTAAAAAGAATAAATAAATAAATAAAGTGAACCAGGAAGAGAGACGAGGTGGAACCACGGTCCTGGATCGGTACCGTAGTGAAACCTCCTATTAGTGAACTTTAGTCTTCATTAGTTCAATGAACGGAACCAAAGAGAAAGAATCAAACAAAGCAAACTTACAGGAGATTCAGACAAAGTGGAGAAGAAGACGACTCTCCGAGAAAAGACTCTGACACAGGTGAGCTGTTACCTGGAATGACGTAGGACAGGTAGGAAGGAGGAAACAGGAGCAGATTTTCACAATAAGAGACAGACTGCTGTGTCCATGTTCCACTACTGACTGAAAGAGTGAACTGGAACTAACAGGACAAAACCAGGTTCATTTAATGAAGATGAATCAAGCATAAAACAGTTTAACATATGTTTGTCTTTTATAAAGATTGTGCTACTACACATCTTCAGTGAAGTCAGAGGTGACTCAGGTCTGTCTGGACACAGCTGATGACCACTCTGCACTGCTGTGTGTTTGTGTTTATAACCTGAAGATCTTCTTCTAAAACTCTGGACACACTGCTGTGATTGTTTGAATGTCAAGTTAGGATTAAACTGCTGACAAATCACAACCTAACAATGTACAGTGTCACTTTTGCAGAACACAAAAAAGGGATGTTGTTAGATTCCAGTTTTGGTGGGTATGCTAAAGTAATTTTGAAAGACCAATAAAATAATGAGACCAGAAGTTCCGGGATGAAAAACAGAACAGGTTATTTTCTTTTGTTTCTTAGTTGTTTATTTTGTCTGTGCCTTGTATATAAATTACTGTGCAAAAGTCTTGGGACGCTACATGTTTCTTTGGTTTGGCAGTGCTATTATAACTATAAGCCTATTTTTATTGTAGTCACTTGATTAGAATACAGCTAGTGTACAAAATATGGGAAATATGCTCACAGTGATAACACAAAAATATCAGAATGGACAGCTTATGGTGGCTAAAGTGACAAATATTAAGTGTAACCTGAAGGAGAGAAGCCAAAAAAACACTTTTTGTATTTCTCATGTTAAAAAAGGGAAATGAATACTGGTTGTCAAATGATGCCTAAGACTTTTGCACAGTACTGCATATGTGGGTGTAAGTGTGAGAGAAAGAAAGAGAGAGAGACTGAGCCTTAGTCAAATCAAAGTCTAAATAGAGTTTCTACAAACAGACTTACTACACTGTAGGTCTGGAAATGACTGAGAATCAGCAGTTTGCTGTACAACAATCTACTCTAATGATTCCTGGACACATGTGCTGTGTTTGCAGAGGGGGGGTGGGGGTTCATTAATGTGAGTCCTGAACAGAAACACACATGAAAATCTACTTTGGGAAACCACAGCAGCAACAACTACAGTGCAGCAGCAGAGATGATTTTCCTTGTACAAACCTGGAACTCAGGCCCTTAGTTCAGTAACAACATGAAATCCCACATTCAAGTTCCCACATGTGTGAAACGCAGCATGACGACGTTCAGTAAGAGACGTGAGCTCAAAGACGTGTTTCTTCTTTACTGAACAGAAACAGTGAAGTGATGTGAAAGAAGAACTTTGAAAGTTACTGCAGCTTTTATTATATCAAGGGTTAAATAGAGATTTGTGAGGAGGTGGGGGGTCACACTGCTGATACTGGATCAATTCTCTTTGTATCTGAAATCATGGAAACACTGATATTCCTGTTCAGAAATTAAAGTACAAGTACACAGACTCTGTACTCAAGTAAGAGTGCAAGTACATGCTGAAAAAGTACAGCGTTAAAAGTACCACCTATTTCTCTTCCCATGTTTCCTGTCTGTCTCTCCACAACTCACCATCAATACAGCACAAATACACAAAGAAGTAAAAGTACTGCACAGATTTTACTGATTTTAATGTGTATTACTGTGTAAACATCAATAATGTTGCAGCAGGTAAAGGTGAAGTTCACTTCACGTACTGACAGGTGGTGAATGTGTACTAATACATCACAGATCAGCTGATCAGAGTTTCTATGAACAATCTGCAAAGTAGCTGTGAAATAAATGTAGTAAATTAAATGGTACAATATTACTAGTGTAATAGGAAGAGGAAAACAAAAACCCAACTAATGTCCATTAAAGATGTTTTTAAACGGACACATTTTACACAACAACAACAAAAGGAGGAAATAAACAGAACCAGGAAGAGAGACGAGGTGGAACCACGGTCCTGGATCGGTACCGTAGTGAAACCTCCTATTAGTGAACTTTAGTCTTCATTAGTTCAATGAACGGAACCAAAGACAAAGAATCAAACAAAGCAAACTTACAGGAGATTCAGACAAAGTGGAGAAGAAGACGACTCTCCGAGAAAAGACTCTGACACAGGTGAGCTGTTACCTGGAATGACGCAGGACAGGTAGGAAGGAGGAAACAGGGGCAGATTTTCACAATAAGAGACAGACTGCTGTGTTCATGTTTTACTACTGACTGAAAGAGTGAACTGTAACTAACAGGACAAAACCAGGTTCATTAAATGAAGATGAATTAAACCAATCAAGAGCTCCACTTACTCAGCTTTTCCCCATGAACTTCATCCCTCTGCAGCTTCTCTTCTGTCTGTGGAAAAAAGGAGATTTGTTCACTTAAAGTTTAATTTTTATTACTTCTATTTAACTGACGACGTCCTTCATCAGTGTGTGTGTGTGTGTGTGCAGCCACACCTTCATGTCTTCACTATAAAATATGCAGTGTGACTGGTCGGACTGAGTCTCAGTCAGAGTAAAGTTCACCTGCTGTCAGTTCTTATAGTAAGTAAGTCAGATATTCATGTGGATGGAACTGGACTGTTAAAGAGACATAGACTCACAGAGAAACTATCACCATCACTGTCAGTAACTACAACTCTCCACATTCAGTACTGACAACAACACTGACGTTCACTCTGACATCATGTGTATATCTATCTATCTCTTCTTTTCCTTTCAGCTGTTTCCTTTCAGGGGTCACCACAGCGAATCATCTGCCTCCATTTAACCCTGTCCTCTGCATCAACTACCTTCATGTCCTCTCTCACTACATTCATCTTTATAGACGTAGTGAGAGGACATGAAGTGAGTTGATGCAGAGGATAAATGGAGGAAGATGATTCATGTATGTATGTGTGTATATATGTGTATATTTATCTATTTGAGTAAAACACTTATTTGTGTTCTGCAAAAATTAACACTGTACATTGTTACATGACAAGTAACAGGACATTTGTCAGCAGTTTAATCCTATCTGACATTCAAACAATCACAGCAGTGTGTCCAGAGTTTTAGAAGAAGATCTTGAGGTTATAAACACAAACACACAGCAGTGCAGAGGGGTCATCAGCTGTGTCCAGACAGACCTGAGGCACCTCTGACTTCACTGAAGATGTGTAGTAGCACAATCTTTATAAAAGACAAACATATGTTAAAATGTTTTATGCTGACATATTGAAATAATACTTGAGTACTTGTACTGTTAGTCTTCATATGTCAGTAATAGTAAAGAAATTGAAGTGGTACTTCTACTTGTAGTGAGGTACTCTGTAAGGTTTTCATACTGTGACTTGAGTTTTGGGTTTGTTTACTTCTACCACGTGTTCAGTCTTGTAGATATTAGACTGATTCACCAAAAACATCCTATAAGCAGCTGTCGCTTCACTTTTATGGAGGTGGACAGACAACCACTTGGTCCTCACTGTTATTTCTATTAACTACTACTACTATTACTAATACTACTACTACTAATACTACTACTACTAATACTACTACTGCTACAATTTAGTATGATCTCTTCGAAGTAGACCTCGTTTTTCACCTTGCTGTAATTTATCTGTTTTTCCTCGTGTTCTTCTCTTTCTGGTTCGAACAAGTTGTTCATCCAGTTTTTTTCCACCCACTGACTTAAGTGTGTTTAAACAGAGTTTAATTAACAGTAGGTGGAGGTGGTTTGTTTACAGTAATTAAATATTTTTATAGTAAAGGCATGAAGGTGTGTCAGTTAAATAATTGTAATAAAAATGAAACTAAACTTCATCTATAGCTACTGTCACACAAACACTCCCCATTCCTGAATGTAGAACTACTTTGTAGTTGTTGTTTTTATTCTACTAAAATGTCAAAGTCATCCCCAGAAGTTCAGCACATGGACAGAAATAACAAGGACATGTCCACAAATAGAAAATAATGGAGAGAAGATTTACAATTGTTCCATTTGATTTATTTCCACACAATCACAATTTCCTTCATCTGAGTCCCACGAGAACTTGTCTCAACACAAATGTCTTCTATAGAAATAACATTCAGTCACATTTGATCTAATTTAAAACACATTTCTCCAGCAGATGTCGCCAAAGTCAAACCACCTGTTGTGACAATCAAACGTCTCTTACCTGTCAAGATCAAATCTCCAACTTTCCTCATTAGAACTCATCAGTTCTTCAATTCTATTGGTGGATCATGAGTTGAACTACTAAGTGAAACAGCAAATGAAGCAGTGATGAAGGAAAACATTATAGAACAGCTGGACGTGGATTCTGTGGTGTCTTCTGACAGCTGTTTCTACTCTGCAGGACTCACACCTGGAAACACCAAGGCTACAGGGATCAAGGATGGAGGGAGCAGAGATGAAGGAGCTGAGGACAGACGACACAGTGAGACACATGTTGGACTGGCAGTAGCTTTGTCACTTGGTGCTGTGATGGTTCTTGGTATTTGTGGTTTTGTCCTAAACAAGAGAATCAACAAAGGACAGAATTCAGCAGCTGTCAGCTCAATGTGACAATGATTTTTAGATTTTAATATATTTTACATAAAAAGTAAAAACTAAGGATGACGTGTGATTTTAGTTTATTGAACCTTTAGTTTATGTAAAAACAACAAAATGGAAATTCCTCCACTATGAGGATCTAAAACTGAGTAAATGTACATAGTTATTTACCAGCTCTGTTTTAATGTCAGAATTTGTTCTTTCATTTCCATTTAGTCATTTATCAGATGCTTTTATCCAAAGAGACTTGTGACTAGTGATGTGACGATGAGGCTCAGCTGTGTTGTTGTGCATGTTTATTGTGTGTATTGATTTGAATTGTTGTCTTTCCTGTTTACATCATGAGCACAATAAGTCTTCAGAGGGAATAAATACATTTGACCTTATTAGGATGAACAATCAATATTTAATTCATGAATTCATCACTGTGGTGTCTCCCTGATTTATCCAGTATCTGACCTGTAAATAGCAGCAGATAAATAAAAAAGTATCAGACTCAGAGTAGAAGTACTCTATTTAAGTGTAATCAGGAACATGTAGCTACTAATAAAAGTAAAAGTACACAATGCATTAAAATGTGACTTGAGATTTCACCACTGGGACAGAGAAACAGCTCAACTGTCCATTTGCAGCCCATGTTGTAGTCAGAGAGGGTTTTACATCAGTCGATATAAGAAGCAGAACAACCAATGAATGAGAAACGTTTCTTTTTTAATTTATTTCTAAAGATTCAGATGCCACAGTGATTAGATGAACTTACTAAACTGTCGGCTCATCAATCATCATCGTTTGACATATTCTTTAGTCTGTGAATAAAATGCACATTTGTAATATTTCAACACCAATAAATATTTGTATCAACAATAACAAGGATCAACTGGAAAGATTTGCAGCCATGTAATAATTCAAACAGACCAAACAAGTCCCATTGAATAGGACTCACTTGATAGTTAACAGACAGATAAAGAACAGAGGAGGAGGTCGTTATCAAACTGTTCTCCCACAAATGTTGTTTGCTGGAAACTGGACTTGCTGCAGATCATGTTCTGTTCCAACACCATTTTTGCACTTGTCTTCCAGATGTGGACGTTAGTGATGCTAATGATGAAATAGAAAAGGTTTCCTTCTTCATGGGACACAGGTTCTTGGCAGAGACCGTATATTCCAGATTTCATATTTAGTTGGATATTAAAACCCTCCCTGTTCAGTTGGTCTCTCACCTGTCTGGAGTGGTAACAGTCCAGCAGCAGGTGCTGTCTCGTCCTCATCACAACCTGTCACCAGACATTTGTTAGTTTGGAAGAAACAGCTCCACTGGACCAGCGCTCTCAGAGGGAGTCTGTTCACTGGAATCAGCCACACTGGACCTTTTCAGGGTTTTCACACCTTATTTTATCACTTACATCTTTATTATTGGACCTGAATCTCAGATGGAGCCATATTTATAGTCTAATATGCCTCAATTTACATTCTCTTTAATTAGTTTGTATAAAGTTTTAGTGAAGAACTGTTCCAGGTTCTATTAAGATACTGATCAATAGTACCTCCATATAACAGTTAGTGATGTGCTAAACTAGACCTAACAGACAAATCCTGACACCTACACACAGTTTGTTCCAGTTTACTTTATTGTTGAATGATGAATTTTACCTTCTACTGTTTGTTGTTCAGTTTTTTATTTGGTTCCATCAAAAACTTCATTAAATTAGTTTATTTATCATGAAAGCTCTTTACACAACTGTCATTTTATCTGGACTGTGAAAGTCGTGCAGCATCTTCGTGCACAGTTGGTTATTAAATGTAAGATAGGACAAGCACCAAACTAGGACAGGAGAATAACAAAGAATAACAAAGGCGAACAAATTAGTACAGTTTCAGCCGTAGCCAATTACGACCATATTTAAAGGACCTGTTTTGCTGGAGCGTCAGCGGAAGCGTCAGCCCTCGTGTTCAGCCCTCTTTGTGTGAAGACCTGCGAGTCTGCTGATGCATCTCCCACCTGCGGCCCTTCACCCAGAACACCCCGCCGCCGGTGTTATGCCGAGATCTGCATCCCCCACTCTAATCAGGGAGGCGGATGCAGATCTCGGCAACTCCGAGTTGCCAAATATTGCACCCCCTCCCTTATTAACTGCAACACACGTTATAACAAAATGCTGTCATTTGTCCATATTTTAGATTATTTTAAGTTGACAGTGAAAATTCACATACGCAAAAGTGTGAGTGGCTCAAATCATACCGAAGTTTGCAAATCTTGTCATTATTAGCAGATATTGAATTACATGAAACTTGCCTTGACAAAGTATGACACATTGATAACATTCATACATTCAACGAACCACATTGAAAACATTCATTAACCACAACACTACTAATCTGCTAGAACATTTTTAATAGGGCAAAGATCTGTAGTGTACTTTGTTACACTTTTGCGTGTGTGAATTTTCACTGTCAACTTAAAATAATCTAAAATATGGATATAACGTGTGTTACAGTTAATAAGGGAGGGGGTGCAATATTTGGCAACTCGGAGTTGCCGAGATCTGCATCCTCCTCCCTGATTAGAGTGGGGGATGCAGATGTCGGCAGGCATGCAAAACTCGGCATAACACCGAGCCAGCTGGGGGACTTTTGTGATGAGCTGGATATGCTGTTGTCTCAATTCCCTGAAGATGGCACTCCTCTCATCGTCTTAGGAGACCTCAACATCCACCTTGACAAACCACAGGCAACTGACGTGCTCGCTCTTCTGAACACGTTTGACCTTAGACTAGTTTCCACTCCTCCAACTCACAAAGCTGAAAACAACCTGGACCTCGTTCTGATCTGAAATTGCACTGTAGATGACATCTCTGTCACTCCTCTGCATTTGTCGGATCACTTCTTCATTCAGCTCACAGTCTTCATCTCTAGACCATCTCATTCTTCCACTGCACTGGAAACATTCTGCCTCAACCTCAGATCTCTCAACCCGGAGCAGTTTTCTTCCCTGGTTTCTGCAGCGCAGGTTTTATCCAACTCTAACACCGACGCAGCCACGGACAGGCTCTGCGATACTCTTTCGTTCTGCCTGGATAGTCTGTGCCCTACATCTACTAGACCTGCTCGTCCTTCAGCTTCCAACTTGTGGCTCACTGACCAGATCCGTGAACAACGCAAGGTGCTCAGGAGTGCTGAGGGGAAGTGGCGCAAATCCAAGTCTCAACCTGCTCTAACTGAGTATCAGGATTTGCTTCAATCTTTCTCTTACAGTGTCATCAGGGCGAAGACTGAATACTACCAGGACAAGCTCAGCAACACCACAGACACCAGAAAGCTGTTCTCAACTTTCAAGTCTCTACTTGACTTAGATTTTGTTTGATGCCTTGTTCCTCACTTTTAAGTCGCTTTGGATAAAAGCGTCTGATAAATGACTAAATGTAAATGTAAATGCGAAAGTCATCTTAAGGAACTTTATATAGTAGGATTAAGACTTTACAGAAGAAATCCCTCTTAAGCAGCACCAGGCAATATTGGAGAGAAAGAACCCCCAGCAGGACCAAGGAAGAACCTCAGGACCAGTAATAGCAGTTTATCTGAAGAAGAGTGTACATGTGTTTAAGAACAATAATGTACACATTTTGAGAGAGGAGTGGGGGGAAAAAAGGCACTGATGCTAAGATGTGGCTGATGGTGTGATCTGACACTGTTGTAATTTGACCTTGGAATTAATTCAACCTCTTTGGACCATTGCTGTGGAGTTTTTGGTTACCATTCGTATTCTGTCTCTACAAACCATGACACCAAACCACTCAGTGACTGGCTGTTTAAAAGGCTGCAGAGGAGAATGACTGATAACAAGTTCTAAATGACGACCCTCGGTTTTGGCCTTTCACTTGTTATTTAAGATAAGATAAGATAAGTTTATTTGTCATGTGCACAAATGTACATAGTACAGTGGACAATGAAATGTGTTGATGTACCTGCTTTCTTTTACATAGTGAGACAGAACAAGGAGAAATCAAGAACAGAAGTCAGAAGTCACAGATAAAAATATACAGAATAGATTTTACATTTACATTTACATTTACATTTAGTCATTTAGCAGACGCTTTTATCCAAAGCGACTTACAAGTGAGGAACAAGGCAAGCAAACAAAATCTAAGTCAAGAAGAAACAACATCAAAGCAAAGTGCTATCGAAAAAGTGTTTCTGTTTCAAGAGATGTGAGAAGGAAAAGGTAGAATTTTTCTTTTTTTTTTTAAGTGCAAAGGAAGATGTGGAAGAGTTCTGTTTTCAGCAGTTTTTTAAAGATTGCAAGTGAGGTGGCTGAGCGTGCAGAGATAGGCAGCTCATTCCAGCATCGTGGGATCACTGAGCTGAACAGTTTTCCTTGGTGTCGACTGTGTGGTGCTGGTACCACCAGACGACGTTCCCTGGTTGAGCGCAGTGGACGGGAGGGGATGTAGACCTGAATGATTGAATTGAGATAAGATGGAGCTGTGGAGTTAACCACTCTGTAGGAAAGAGATCCTTGCAGCCACAGGAAGCCAGTGCAAAGATCTGAAGAGCGGTGTGACATGAGACATCTATGATAAATAAAACCCAAATAAATAAAATAGCACAATAAAATATAAACAACACAAATTGCACTTAAACAATTACTCAAAGCTATAAAATATTCAAAAGAAGTCAGTATTACGAACTGAAACTGAAACGTAGATGTGGAAACCTGTGCGTACCCATGTAAAGATTGTACAAATATTGAGCATAGCCAGTACAAAGCTGTATGTCTAGAGAAAGTAAAAGAAACCACTGGTGTATTAAGCAGCAAACACTGAACAGTTCAGTCAAGAACAAAACAACAGACATGTACAGAGCTGAAGAAAACAGAAACAGAAATGTATTCTGCATGTGGAAAATATAAAGAAATAAGAATATGTTATTTATGAGAGTAGATACCAGAAGAGGTTCTGCGTTTGGAATGGGATGATTAACCTCACAGCCACATTAAGTCAATCTGCTTCCCTCTATCACTTGTTAGCTGCAGTATTTTCTGTCTACTTTAACGATGTAAAGCTAAAGATTCCAAATCACAATAAACCAGTTCCTTAGTTTGTTTGTCTGTGCAGGATGATGAGCAAGCAAAACCTCTGCTTCTTCTAGTATGGTAGGACAGCTTTTTCCTATTCCTCCTAACCACTGATGAGGCTGTGTCTCAACTTATGTTTAGTAGCTGCTTTATAATATTCTTGTTCTCTCTCCATCTTTATCAAATCTCACAAACTTCCTCATTGAGTGAATCCATGTTGCTTTAAACAGTTTTCAGGCCAAAGCTGAAAACACTGAAGTGATCACAGGATTCTTTCTACTTATAAATAATAGAATTATTATTATTACAGTGATGAAAACTAGAATCTGTAGACTGAAAAACATCCAGTAGGAGGCAGCAGAGGAGCTTAAGTTTGTCTAATAATAGTTTCTCTATTGAAACCATCAACCTTTAACGTTTAGTATTTAAATTACTATTTTAGGAACATACTCAGTATTTGTGGTACCATGTTCCTAAACAAACTGTTCCTGAAGGGTTATTACCCATGGCAGGTTGTAGCCTTGAACAATAACTATGTAAGAAAAGCTAATTTATTGAAAACGGGATGTTACCAACATGCATACCTTAAACTAACTACAACTGTAACTTCACCTGATGAGGACCTGTTTCTAGGAGGTAATTGTCTATGTTCCCAAGAAGTACAGTTATATCTGAGTTATTAGCAAAGGTAAAAGTGAAGCTTTTTCTTAGTATTTCAACAGTTACCAACTATTACAGATGTAAATTATCCATTGTATTACTATAATCTTCCATATATCAGGTAAATGTTTAGTAATTATGGGACTGTACCAGTTAATTGTTCAAAGTAACTAGACAAAGGTGCTGTTCAACACACAGCACACAGTAAAATATCATCACTGACACGTGGACAGAACAGACTGCAGCTTTAGATCAGCTACTGAGGTGACATCTGCCCTTCTGTGTCTCTTAGTGAGATTAAAGGTACAAACACCACCGTTTCCTTTGTCTTTGGTGCAGCAGCAGTGTGATTTCCTCTCCTGCAGTTTGCACCTCACTGGTCATTTACAGTAAACGAGTTTGTGATCGCAACAATAAACTCTGTTGAAACATTACTGTGTTTCTCTCTTCATTAAAATTTGCTGCAACATCAAACATTTAAGCTTAATTTAAGAAGTGATGCTCAGTGGTGACTGAATTGATTACATCGTTATGGTCATTGTCCAGTCTCTGCTCAGCTGGGTTGTGCGAGGTCGTCACCATGGAAACAGGCAGATGGTTTCCTGCAGTCAGAGAAGTTTAAAAAGTAGAAAATGTAATAATATGGATCATGCTGTGTATGATGTTAAAGACAACAGTGATTGATTGATGAGTGTTTGTGAGGTCAGGGACTGATTCAGAGTGTTACCTGTGGGTCTGTGTCGACATAAAGACACCATGAGGAGAGTGGAGATGAAGAGTGGACAGAACACCACCAGGTGGAGGACCAGTATGAACCAGACCAGTTCAAAGGTAGAGGAGTCAGGAGGTGAGGTTGCAAAGGTTGGTGAGGGTGTTGTTGTAGTTGTAGGTTCTTCTGTAGAGGGAATCCACCTGTTCAGGTGAATGTGTGGATGTAATAAATATTGAACTCAGAGTTTTCCTCCTGACCTGTGACAGAGATCCAGCTGGGTGGAGACTCTCCATGACTGCTGATGTTACACTTGTAGAGGCCTTCATCAGACTTGGTAACATGGTGGATGGTCATGTGACCTGTAGGCTCAGTCCTGATGAGGGAGCCATCTTTATAGAAATCAGCTGGGAGCTTGGAGGGAGGGCTCTTTGTTTGACAGTGCAGAGTGACATCATGTCCCTCCATCACAGGGAGGACAGGACTCTGCAGGATCACTGATCCACCTCAACACAGAGACAAACTACAGCATTTCATCCATTTCCACAAAGACTCATTAACACTAACTCCACAGTCTGATCTTACCAGAGACAGTGATGTTGATGATGCTACTGGTTGATCCCTCTCTGGACTCACACCAGTAAACTCCACTGTCCAGTGGGAGGACGTAGCCGATGTTACAAGAAGAACCAGCAGGTTTTCCCCAACCGTCTCCGCACTGCCTCCCGGTGTCTATCTTTGTGTTCCTCCTCAGTGTCCAAACAGTAGAGCTGTCGTCCTCCTCACAGCTCAGAGATAAAAACTCATTTTCAAACCGCTGAGAGTTGTTGGGACTCACTCTGAGATAAACTGTGGGATTTCAATGTAGTTTGAACAAGAACTAAATGAACTGTCGACCATCATGAAGTACACACTGTATTTGAAATATTTAACCTGCATCAGGACCAGACAGAGTGGAAAGAACCTTTTCCTGTTTACAAGACCAATGAATTATGAAACTCGTCTCTCTATTGTATTCGACTAGAAGGAGCCATAAACATATGTTTCCAATCTTAAAGTTGCCTTGGTAAGAGGCTAAGTCAGTGAAGACACAGTTTGAGTTTTGAAAATAACACAGATTTCCTATGTTACTGAGTTTCTGATGATTAAATGTCACTGTCAACTTGAAATGAACTTCATGAACACCAGGAGCTGTTTGCATCTCAACTTCTATCTAAAGTGTTCATATCTCTGCTTTTAATTGGGAGAGTTCACTTTCTCTCTCAGTCTGACTCCCAGCTACATTAGTCTGTCTCTCTGTGTTTCTCAGGCTCAAACAGTGAGCTTCAGATTGTGATAGAAGACGTTTACTAACCTTGGTTTGTGCAGCGCAGCAGTGAGATCACAACTAACGAGAAATGACAGGTTAAGATTTAATGACTTGTCTGTTACATAAACCAGCACTGATTATCTCTCAGCAATCACACATCAACATGCATTCAGCAGGTTGTACTCACCCACAGAGTCTGTACAGAAGTTTATTACAGTGAGTTTTGTCTGATTGTTGGTTGGTATCAGTGCCTGAGGGTGGTGGTTGTATTATTAGTTGTATCTGAGACAAAAAGTCAATTAAAGGCTCATTGGAGCAGATGCTGATGTTAATATGGTGGTTTGAGCAAACAGGCCTTAAAAAACTCAACCAGGTTGATTCTGATATTTCCAGCTTTAGTAACCACGTTTGGTGCATTCAGGGACAGTATTGACAGAAGGTTGTCTTGTGTTTTGGACATAGTCTAAAAGGCTGCACCTTAAATACGACCTTCATTTATAGTAAGTGATAGATGCACTAGGTTTTCCGCCAGAGGTGTGAGAAACGTCAAACTACAGGAAGTCAGTGCTGATGTGCTATTACGAGTAAACCTGTTCATGTCTGTTTTAACCAGACACTCATGGTTTGTCCAGACAAACGATGCAGAGTGCATTTTCTAGCTCTGACTGACCCCCCGCTGTGTCCTCTACACTAGCTTCAGACTGATAGAAGACGTTTGCTAAACCTGGTGTGGAACTAAAAAGAAATGACTGGTTACGTTAAGCGTTCTCTCTTAATCTCTCTCTGCATTACGACATCAACACACATATAACAGACTCACCCAGCAGCATCGGTACAGATGGTTTCTTCATTCTGTGATCGGCTCAAATGAGATCAGCAGCAGTTTGATAGCCAGTAAAAGCCTCTGCCTTTCTCTCTGTTAACACTTATGTCAAAGTGTGAATTACTTGACCGCAGCTTCAGCAACAGGATACAGTGCTTTATTGTTTTGTTTCTTTTGCTGTTTTGCCTGAATTTTGTGTTTTAACCTTTTTTCCCTAATTATTCACACATTGTAACCGACCATTCCCAATATTATCAGTATCTTCTAACTTTTTTTCTTTGTTGGTGTTTTTATAGCTGAGCCCTGGCAAGAAGAGTGTTACATGCATGACTGATGTGGGCTTGGCACATCGTAGGCCACTGACTTTATTTCATGGTTTGGTGTTTTGTGCATTATTCACCTTCCCTGATGTTGTAATAAACTCAATATGTGGTGTTAAACTAAGATTTTTTTTCCCCTCATATCATCCCAGTCATTTCCCCTTTGTTAAGCAGCCTGCAGACGCCCACTCAGTCGCCTTGTCGGCTCGCCCTGCAGATGTCATTGGGGCATTTCTCCTACTGGTGTGTACATGTTCTTCCTCATTTTATTTTATAATCTATTTTATAATAAGCACTGTATTAGATAAAGTGAGTTTTATAGTGATTGGAAACAGTCTGCTGTGTTATGACCTCAACAGAGGTCACAATCTAATCCACAGCTGCTGTAAGCTCTTGCTTGAGGTTATTATTGTAAAGGTGGTTTAACCAGTTGTTAAAAATCTGGGTGTGTTCAATAAGAAATGAGAGATTGAGACTGTTCTGATCAGATCACACTTCATGACCCATTTATTGAGAAAACTGTAGTAGTTCAGTTACATTTTGCTTCATCTCACAAATTACCAAGTCAAGCAAAAGGAAAACATGAAAACTCCACACACAGACAGGTTCTTATTAGCATGAAAAGGTCATGGTGTATAAAAGCATCATATAAACACCATCTACAGAGAGAGACGTCCAGCAGGAGGAAGCAGATATTACAAACACACTCAGTGATTCAAAAAGAGCCCAGAGGAGTGAAAACTCATATGTATGTATATGTATGAAAATATGCACAGAAAAATACATCTGCAACATAAACACAATCACATTAATTAATAACTTGTGTTGTTCAGTTGGTTAATTACAGCCAGAAATGTAATAATTTTTTTATATCACAAAAAAACTTTTAAGACATTTAATTCAAGTTTATTAATATAGCACCAAATGATAACGTAAATATCTCAAGGAACTTCAGAACTTAGACTGTATGAACTCAGAGAAAACCCAATAACCCCCCATCAATCCCCATCTCCTTGATCCTTATTTTGACTCAGACTAACCAGTCCAACATGTCAACACTTGTTTCCTGAATCCTTCTTATCACCTGCAGATCAGAACCAGGTGTGAGTTACCAAGTTTCAGGTAGGTTTGTTATTTCAATTTTCTAAAAACCAGAAATAAACAACAACAATAACAACAACAACAACTGACAGACCACCAACGTATCAAATCCGTTCTCCTCCATCCTTGAACTTGTTAAGTATTCACTTATCAGTGAATCAGCTGGTGAAAAGAAGCAGTTTAGAAATGTTCCTTTATTAATTTTATTCTTTATTGTCAAACAGAAGCAAATTAAAAAACTTCAGCAGTAGAGTCATTTTGGAGCAGCTAAAGTTGTTTATTCAGGAGTTTGATGCTAATTCTGGTTTCTGTACATCACAAAACCACCAACAGCAACAAGAAGCAGGGCAACTAGCAGACTGAGTATTAGTCCAACACGTCCACGTTGTTCTCCTCCATCCTCATCTCCTCCATCCTTGTCTCCTCCATCCTTGTCTCCTCCATCCTCGTCTCCTCCATCCTCGTCTCCTCCCTCCTTGTTGTTTCCTGCAGAGGAGAAGCAGCAGTGAGTCAGCAGGTGTCAGGTAGGTGATGAGTGAAGAACACAACAGAATCCATTTCCTCTTCAAACTCCTGTCAGACATTATCTACTGCTCTTTGATCCCATCACTCATACCAGCTGTTTTCTACAAAGTCTCATCAACACCAACATCTGATCTGTGATGTTTCACTCTCACATCAACAACCAGGAAGCAGCTTCAACTCTGATCCACACACACACACACACACACACACACACACACACACACACACACACACACACTAACTCACCTGGTTCAACAACTGTCAGGTTGACTGTGCTGATTAGCTGAACATCTTGTCCATGTCCAACACAACACTCGTATGTTCCAGTATCATTGACGGTGACGTTCTTCAGAATCACAGATGCGTCTCCATTCTTCATCTCTGGATCTTTCAGCTCCACTCGATCATGAAATAATGGATGCTGACATGAGATGCACATGCTTCCATCTCTGAATAAGTAGACATACTTATCTGACTTCAGGTCAGGTTTACTCCACTTTATGAGTTCAATGGAAACTTTTCTAGTATCCTGACAATGAAGAGTAACATCTTCTCCAGGTTTTGCTTTAATCTCATATTGTTCTGAAGAAAAAACTGGAAAAACATCAGAAACAAAGGTCCGTGATAAAGTTCTTTAGGAAATATTTTCATATTCATCACTTCTATAAACATTTCTACAGTATAATCACCTCCCTACCACAGTTATGTTTATCTAAGCTGCTGTTCAGTGGTAACTGACTTCTTTAAGTTCTTGAAGACATTTGAAGTCATCCAGTCAGATTAGTGAACTTCAGCTTCATCTCATGCACCAGCTTTAATTTCATTCCAATCACAGAGGTGTCATACTAGAACTGTCATAGTCTGTGTCTTCCTTAATATCTGCACCATCTAGTGACCAGTTGGAGCAGTGCATTGCTCTGACAGAACTCTATAGTCTGCAGTACCTCAAGAGCTGCTAACAATCACTTTAAATGCCGACATTACCATCTTGGTGACTAAGTATTTGCTAGTAAATTAGTAAAGTGGAGCTGGTAAACTGAGATAACATGAAGCATGTCATGACTCAGGTTGATGGAAGCAGTGGCACGAATGGTGTCATTCACTTTATTGAGGTGACAACCTGCAGACCCACTCATGATACTGTGTCAGCATTGGAAGAAGTTTACTAACCTTCAGCTGTGGTGCACCACAGCAGTGAGATCACTACTACAAAGAAATGACACTGAGTTAGTTTCAGCTGTAACAGGAAGCAGCAGTGATCATCCAGCAGACTGAACTCACCCAGCAGCCAGTATACAGATGTCTTTTCCATAATGCAGCTGGCTGAAATTAGAGCAATTTGAAATGTAATAAAAACCTTTACTCGAAAAAAACCCTCGACAGAGAGCACTGAGGTGTTTCATGAAGTATGTTACCAGTTAAACAAGGTCATACCATCAATCTAGTGTCACTTACAAACTTCTTTGCCTTCAAACTTTACTCATTGTAAAACTATAATTGCCTGTTTTTCCCCTCAATGGATTCTTCTAGCTTTTATATGTAAAATTTTTCAGCCTCTATCGCACTTCATATTATCTTCATTCCTCTATAAAGCAACATTTGCTAAACATGTAATTATTGCATTTTAGAAAGAACAGACTGAACTCACCGGTCAACCACTGAAGAGATGTTTCTTTGTGCCACTTTGTCATGTGAGACTGAGCACTTGAAATTGTACAGATGTTACAGTAAAACCACCATTACCATTTCCTCTGCCTGTCTGCTGTGTGGTTTCTCTGCTGGCACAACAAGTGTGTGAGTGTCTATAGAAATGATGAATATTAACCCCTAAAAGTCTTTTTTGTTAAACTGAAACATTTTACTAATGTAAGTGGATTCTTCTATTCTTATAATCTTCTATCCACGGTGATAATACTTCTTCTGCCTGAACAACAGAAAAGGTGAAACGGAAAACCACAGAAAAAGAATCAGCTGTGTACCTTCACTTGATGAATAATGAACCCTGTGTACACTGACTCCCTCTGGTCAGAGCAGTACACCAATAGTTGGAAGGACTTCCTGGTCCAACAGTTTAAATCAGAATTGTGGACACTGACTGAAACTTGATCATCAGTAGGTTTTAGATTGTGGATAAATTGCCAGAACAACATCATGAAGATGTCTTTGGAGCAACCAACTTATTTGAAATCATCAACAGAAAGGAAACAAGTTAATCCATGTATCACATGGAGACCCCTGAGGTGAGTTAGGTCGTGTTGACCTAGGAGGAATGTCAGGTCTCTTATAACAATAGTTGGACTGAGCCTGAGGTGGGACTGTGTAAAAAAGACGTCATGTTGAGTGTAAAGTTTGAACGGACAATTTAATGGACTGGCTTCCACAAAACAGGAAAATGTAGAAAAACAAAGAAAGGACGGACGACACATCACACATACTGTCTACTTACACCAGAGAGTTTTATATCTATACAAAAAGCAGAAGAATGGATTTCTATTAGATTGGGCATGTGTAGCTAGTGAAGTGTTATCATTATCTCAATGATTGTTGTTTTAAAACAGAAATTACAAAACAATGTATGTTCTGAACAACAGGTGACAGTGGGTGGTTTAAATTATTGGAAGTGAAACTGAGCATCAGACACCTCTCAAGACCTCCAGACGGCTTAACCACTGAAATGTGGCTGAAACCAAAGTAAATATGCTGCACGCTATCTGACGTCACAACAGTGTTGTTGTTGTTCAGGTATGTGCTTGTTCACACTGATCCACCAAATCTGCAATGACGGTCAACCACTGAAGAGATGTTTGTTTCTTTGTGCCATGTTGTCATGTGAGATTGAAAACTTTAAATTGTACAGATGTTACAGTAAAACCACCATTACCATTTCCTCTGCATGTCTGCTGTGTGGTTTCTCTGCTGGCACAACAAAAAAGTTTGAGTGTCTATAGAAATGATGAATATTAACCCCCGTGGTGACTCAAATTATCACAGAGATTCAAGGACTGTATCTACAAACTCAGCCATTCTTGTTAAACTGAAACATTTTACTAATGTAAGTGGATTCTTCTATTCTTATAATCTGCTATCTATGGTCATAATACTTCTACTGCCTGGACAACAGAAAAGGTGAAACAGGCCACAGGAAAAGAACCAGCTGTGTGCCTTCACTTGAAGAATAATGAACCCTGTGTACACTGACTCAGAAGTTTAAAAAAAAATGCTGGATGTTCAAATCCTTTATCTAGAAATTAAAGGAACCTTTAAATGAGAGTATAGCATTAAGTTTTTTAAACTTCTGGGATTTTGATCTGGTCAGTTCCGTTTGTTAAGTAGCAGAGGGGGTTGTTCATCAGTTTCAGCTGCTTTGGTGTGAAACTCAACACGTATTTGACTAACTCAGACACTTTTTCTTCAAGACATTTTAATGGTGCTACTCTTGATATTCACCTGTGCTACTGATCACAGTGATCACATGTTTCTCTATACAGCTGTTCTCAATTTCTGACAGTGATTGTTAAACCAAAAGTGAATATACCAAAAGCATTTCTTAGACAAACTAAAAGATTTGCTGCTGCCTGCTGGATCTTTATTATACAACATTCACTGAGCCTTCAAGAGACCTGTGTAACAACAGTAATTTAATGCTTTCTGCTCTACCAATAAAGTGCTTTATAACAAAGACAGAGCTGCATGTTGAGATGTTTGATGGAGGAAGGAGGCAGCAGAGATTACAAAAGGTGCTCGAGGATCTGGCACATTCACTGAGTCATTCAAAAAAAACAGTTCCCAACAAATTAGTTGGTTGGTTGATTAATGATTTTATTGTGTTTTCATTTGAAGTCACTTGTTAAAAGTAAAGTCATTCTGTGAGGAAGTCTGTGGGGAAGTAAGAGTGGCAGGGTGTTTGCAAATATTTCAACATATTTACACAGATTAGAAAAAAAAAACACAAAGAGGAACTCCTATGAACTCAGCATACCTTAATTAAAAAAAAAAAAAAGCCAACATCAAATCCCAAATGCTTATTTGAACGAAAAAAATGTTTTAAAGATTCATGTTTTCAGTAATAGATTAGAGCTGAGTCGTCAGAAAATCTTGACACAAACACTTAAATTTGATCTGTTTTAAAAAATGATGAATAAAGCACGCCAACATTTACATTTAGTCATTTAGCACATGCTTTTATCCAAAGTGACTTACATGTGAGGAACAAGGCAAACAAACAAAATCTAAGTCAAGGAGAAAAACATCAAAGTGCAAAGAAAGAAAAGTTGCAAGAAGTTGCAAAAGAGAGTTGAAGAGTTCTGTTTTCATCAGTGTTTTAAATATTAAAGTGAGGTGGCTGAGCGTGCAGAGTTCTGCAGCTCATTCCACCATCGTGGGATCACTGAACTGAACAGTTTTTCTTGGTGTCTACTGTGTGGTGCTGGTACGACCAGACGTCGTTCACTGGTCGAGCACAGTGGACGGGAGGGGATGTAGACCTGAATGATTGAATGTAGGTAAGTTGGAGCTTAGTAGTCGTAGTAGTATAGGAACTGTCAGACCAACTGCCACTTAATGACACTAAAACCTAAGGAGTGACGGCATCTCCAGGCTTTTTATTATTTCTTGTTCAGAATATCTCTATACCTACTTAAAGTCCTGCATATCACACCTTATGAAATGAACTGCAACAATCAACAACTCATCTGTCTCTGTCCTGTCCATGAACTGCTCTTCTAGTTCATCTGATTGTAACTTCAAAGTGTCTTTTGTTCAGTTAGTGGATATAATATTTTAAATATTTACACAAGCAGTTTGTCGTCATCTTTTTTTTTTTCCCAGATATTTTAAAGTATCAAGTTAAACTCAAAACAGCTGCTGCAATAGTCGACACATTTGACTCATATAAAATATTGTGTACATGATGGAAATTGCCAACTAACATGTATGGTACAAGTAAAGGCTCCATCAGGATACAGACAATACAAGGATAGTATAATTATATTTTAGCTTTAATGTAATTTCTTTGGGAAAGTTTTTTTTTTTTTTGAAACAAAGACTAATTGCAAGTAATTGCGAGTAAAAAAAACAAAACAACAACAACAAAAAACAAACAAAACAAAAAATAAATAAACACAAATCTACTGAAGATATATTTCCTTACCAAGAGTGCCATGTGGCAGTCAGCACACAAGGTGTTGCAATTTCTTTTCTTTTTTTTTAAGTTACTAAGTACATGAACATGAAATTGGTGTAAATAATTCAATATAATATTAACTTGGTACACAGCACAATCAGGTTCATTGTTCCTGTTGTCATCACAACCACTAGATTGTAAATTAGGCAGCATTCCCAAACTGGGTATTCCAATGACTTGTTCGTTATGAGTTGTCTCTTTGCCAAGCTTATACCCAGGAGCGGAAACGAGTACGAAAATCTTTTGGCCGCAGCAAAAACCTGTAGCTGTTCAGTACTGATACGATTTGCAGGGGAGACAAATTCCCCTGCTGGGAGGCCTCCCAACGAGCGCAGAAACTATTACGCCAGACCTACTTGAACGCAGCGAGTTCCTAGTTAAGTTTCCCCTGAGAATGAAGATTGGCAGAGAGACGAGCCAGAGTTGTACATTCTCTAATTTTTGTGGCGATGATTGACAGCAGCAAAAGTGAACTCTGATTTCACAAGAATTACAGTTCAAAAGTAACATTTGACATTTAAGCATGTAAAACAAAAGTAAAAAATTAGAACATTGAGGGAGTTACAAGTTAATCTAAATCATTGTGTTATGAGCTGTGATTTGACCTGCACAATAAAATACAGCAGAGATATGCAAAGACATAAAGTGTTAAAGCGTTGGTGGAAACCTACTGAAGGCTCTGGTAGCCTTTTTAAAAAAGAAGTCAGCTGCAGTAATGTAACAATGGAGAAAGTCAGAAAGACATGTCTGTTTTGAAGGCAGCAGAGTCGTCATTGTTAAATAAGAAACTATCATAGTTGGATGAGAAGGGGCATGATTAACTCGGGTGAAATGTTCCTTAATAACAAATACTTAGTCTTTAAAACGTGATCTAGAGAAAGAAGGGCAGAGTGAATGTATGTCCACACCACATACAAATGATGGTTTGTTGTAGGACTATAACCATGGCCTGTCTACACAGTTCTACATTTTCTCTTTGGAATTGCAGGTCTCTTTTGGGAATCTGTATTGAGGGCAGTTTGTCTTGGTTTATTTTATTGGAATCATGCTGAGTGAAAGTCCCAACTGGTTTATAGGAGTCAGCTCGGTGGCTGGATAATAATAATAATAATAATAATAATAATAATAATAATAATAATAATAATAATAATAATAATAATAATAATAATAATAACACTCAAGGACACTGTACAATCAACAATAAATCAACACAGGACAAAACAGACTATACAAGTACAAAAGTAGATTAAAGTGAGTAGGCAATCTTGAACAGGTAGGTTTTGAGTTTGGATTTAAAGATACCAAGAGAGTCAGTGTTACGGATGTCCTGTGGTAATGAATTCCAAAGAGTAGGGGCAGAACGGCTAAAAGGATGTGATGTGCTGGCTGAAGTAGTGATCATTCAGGTAACTAGTAGTGTTCTGAATAAGAAAAAAAACATCTGATGAAACAGGTGATCTGAACATCCAAACCATAATGTTGTCATTGTCCCAGATGTTCTCCAATTAAAGCAATATAACTTGATCTTTACCTGCTTTGAATAATGGTTGCTAGGTCCTGTAGGTGGCTCAATGCTTTGCAAACTTGGAAATCATTCCAAGGTGACATGTTGAGGTCAGGGTGTGTGCTGGGCTTGGTCAGCTCAGGGTGTAGTTATTAGCCTTTTGGAACTTTTGGACATCTGAAAACAACAATTTGATGAATTACTTGTACAAAGAAATTAAGAAGTGGTTCATATTTAAATGCTTAACATAACTGAAAAATTGGTTTCCCAGCAGCTCCATCTTAGATTGGTACAGTCTGGTCGCCTTCACAGCTCCTAACTTCATCATGGAACGTTTGGTGCAGCTTTGCTCTCTTCACAGCCATTCAGGATGCAGCTCCTCCCCGTCACAGCACGTCTGGTTGCCAGGAAACTGCCAAACGTAAACTGCACTTTCACATATACTTGTGATCACTGCAAATTTTCAAGAAAAGAGAAACAATGAGATTCGTTTTCCTTCTTCACATTTCTCAACAGTTCTTGGGTGTGGTACTACAGTCATTTGTAGCACTACATAACCCCCCATTGTTTGTCCAAGACTGGCCAGAGAAAAATAATCAGATATGTTGAGTTAAAGTTGAAACAAAACACTGATCATAATACAAATTTATATACATACAAAAAAAATTACAGACAAGGATACGAAAACACACCAACACAGAAATCAGGATAATCCACACTGGTCACAGAGACATTTACATGTATTAGTGAAATTAACATGTTTTCTAACAGGAAATGTAAAAAAATTTAAAATAAAATGACAACTGAAAACTACATGACACAACTTTTTGAAGAAAAAAAAAAAAACAGTAATTCAATAATTACAGCACAGATTTTCATCATTGTCATAAACACAGCATGTACGTTATGTATGTACAGTCTTGCTGACGTACATGTGAAACTGTAACTGTAAAATACAAGTCACAAAACTACTACTTGAACAGAGAGGTCTTGGGTATAAAGATTGGCAGAGAGGTGAGCCAGCATGTACCTTCTAAATTAATTCAACACTGAAGTGAAACTATTTTTATTGTAAGTAGGGCATTGAATAACAGCAAAACTGAACTCTAATTTAAGAAAAGAAAATCATAATTAAGTTCATCAATAGATAAAGTAAATCAGCAATAACAAGGCAATTTGAACAATTCAGGAACCACAAATGCCAAAGCTGCAAGTTTAGGAACAGATACCATATTCCACAAAATTAGCTATTTGAATTCACATAATTTGCTACTAGAGCACACTGGTGCACTGAGTGATGAGCAGCATCTTCACCTGTAATCACGTTTTGAAGCTACATGACAAAGTTCACATGCATGTTCCCATTTCCCCAAGTGGATCAGTCAATTTGTGTCATTTTTTCCAAATCATGTCATTTTTCCAAACTCATTATAATCCATTTATACATTTAAATAGAAGTTTGTATCACATTTTACAAAACTCAAAGCAGTAATTAGATATTGCATCATGAAAATGAAATGAAAATGAAATGCCTCTGACAGTCGTGGTATGCAGATACTAACATCACATTGCGTAAATGAACATCTCAGTCGTGATTATTAAATGCCATAGTGTAAGCCCCACACACATCCAAATGTGCCCAAGACAAGTGTGTGCTGTATGTAGGATGCTATGAAAAATCTGATTACCTCATTAGCAGCTAAAGGATGAGGCAGAGCTGGTTGCCCTGCTTAAGTGTGTAGAAATTCACATGGATGGTGAAACATGAATTGAATGAAAGGACAGAAAAGCTACAGTTACAGGGCTACCCCGAAGGTAGACAAGTCTTATTACTAGAACGATCAGTTCAAGAACTCACCTAAGAACTCATGGATGCGACTGCTGAACTGTAAAACCTTCCCAAAGAGAAAATCCCTCCATGAAGGCGTCGTTAGGGAGTTACGCCTTGTGCCGTTCCAGAAAAAGAACATTTCCCTTTCTGGTATAGATGGATGCCATTTAACAAAATGGCAACTTACAACTGAGGTTATTTACGACAACTCACCAGAGTGCACAAAGAAAACACTTAGCATGGACGTTCACCCAGAAAGAGGATAAAAGGGATGAAAAAACCCTGAACTCATCAACACTGTGAACCTGAAGGTTGAAGACTCCGGTGAGTTTGTGGAGTTCAGTGTGTTTGTCTCTGGAACAGCAGTGAAGCTGCTTGGTGAACGTGAGGCTGTCCTATAACAGCAGAAAGCCTGTGTGGACGTTCCTCTGGTTAATGCTGCAGCTCAAACAAGCACAGTGGACGTTTGTGAAGTTCTGTGTAGCAGGAGAAGCTGGTGGAGCACTTTCTAAACACAAACTTAAACCACACGCAGTCGACTCTGTCTTCCTCCATAAAACCAGAAAGAATCTCTGTGTTTCCATCAGGTCACTGTACAAAGTGGTTCTGCTGTGTTTCATGTAGAGACAGTCTCCATCTAGTGTTCAATGCAGAGTAGTACACTCAGAATTACACAGGACAATGTTCAACAATATTCACAACAGAGTTGTTTCCATTTGAAAGACAGAATAGTAAATGTAAAGCTAACAGCTGAAGATGAAATGTGACGTACTGATGTTGAATTTACAACAGGCACTAGTGGGCGTATAGACTTACTTTAAAGTTGGCGTTACACATATGAGAAGCTGACTGAGTGAACCAAAGTGAGACAGAGACAGCTCTGTGTGGGTGGAATAGAAATCATGATGTATTCAAAGACATTTCAATACATATGATTAAAGTTACATTACAGTTAAAATAACTTTCACCGACTCATTTACAGCTTGGTTCTGTTATTTTCTCCAACTTCAAGTTTCAAACATTAACTTTCTCTTTACAGATTTATCTTTCAAATGGCAAAACATACCGTCTATTTCCAGATTCTATCTAACCCACAGTCACCCTGAATAAATACCTGACTTGTGTCCACTGATAATTGTCCACTGATAATGAACAAAATGACCAAATATTGATGATTTCAGGTTCTTCAATGGGAAAATTTGCTGCTTTTTTACAATAATAATTTTGATATTTGGGAGGTTTTTGGATTTTTAGTTGGATGAAGCAAAACATTATGAGAAGCTGTCTGATTTGACATATTGTACCTTTAAATCTGTGTCCTGGACTGATTTTTATTGATGAATGAATCAATGATGAGGATGAATGAAACATCACAGATCAGATGTTGGTGTTGATGAGACTTTGTAGAAAACAGCTGGAATGAGTGATGGGGTCAAAGTGCAGTAGATGATGTGACAGCTGATCCTCACAGCTGCTTTCTGCTCTGCAGGTCACACAACAACAAACATGGTGAACGGAGGAGACGAGGACGGAAACAGGCGAGGACGTGTTGGGCTGAGAGTGGACTTGGTGGTTGCTGCTTTGGTTCTTATCGTCTTTGTGATGTTCGTCATGAAGAAGATACAGAAACAACAGTTCTGCTGCTGATGGAGCAAGTGACCAACAGCAGCTCTGAAACTAAAGTCCGACCTGTTCTGAACCTGACTGTAACTCAGAGAGCTTCACAGTCTGTCAGTCAGTGTGTTTACATGGACTCAAGTCACCTGGTCACTGGAAATCTGAGTCTACGTGCAGCTAAAGAGTAATCTGATTACTCCTCCGCCCTGGGCTGATGTTGGAAGCGTGGTTCACAGATTTTATCTGTATGGAGACAGAAAAGATGCTTTCCACCACAAACATGTGTCTGTGACTGACAGCGCTGTGAGACAGACACAGACAAACACAGAGCTCATTTTTACAGCACAAACTGTCTGAATGAAAGAAACACACAGTGAAAAGTGACTTATTTAGACGTCTACGGGGAACTTTGTGTTGGTTTCAGTTTGAGTTGGACTTGATTTAGAAACGAGGCAGCACCATCTCTCAGCAGCCCACAAACCAAAGTCCCATTGAAAAATGTCTGCTGTCATTAACATGATGAAAACAGCAGCAGAAGTCAAATCTGTATCAGCAGATACTCAGTATTTTAGGAATGGGGCCTAAATATTTAATGGGAGCTTCATAAGTTTACGCTGAATTGTCTTCTATCTCATTCTGATCCAAACAAACATGTGATGTAGTTTGACTTTAAAGAAGCAGTTCTACGTTTGGGAAACATCCAGAAGAATAAATCCACTGAGCAGCCTCTAAAGATTTACTAGTAAATGTGTTGGATCATCAGATTCCACACATTTCATTAGTCTTTCCACGTTCTCCTCTCATTCTTAAATGACATGAAGTTTGTTTCCCACAATGTTCAACAACTGGTTTCTACCAAACGTACCTGACTTCACTTCACTCACTCGGTGGCTGTGTGGTAGATGGAAATTCTCATAGAGGTAATAGATAATAAACCTAAAACAATTGTTAAAATGTGAATAAGTTTGGATTAAGAGGATAGTGTAGAGGATTCAGAGTTTATTCATATGAAATAATAGAAACATGTTAAGATTAGAAACAGTGTAAATGCTCCATACAGAAACCCAGTTTGTTGTGTAGAGAACAGTAGTATAGTCTGTGATAAAACAGGGAATTCTCTGAATGTGTTCAGTAAAGTTCACCTGTAATGAATTAGTTGTGTCTGTTAATGTCCAGTAGGAGAGTTCTCACCGCGGTAGCTTCATTCTTCATAAAGATGTCATAGAGTGAAGTCTATGGGAGACATCTTTAGTGATTTTCTCCCTTTCAGGGTGTAACACAACCACAGCTGCCAGTTGAAAACTACTGAATGTTTTTTACAGTGTTGGACCATCTATCATGTGTCTCATTTCTTTTCTGTTCTCACCACAGTGGTGTTGTCTGAAATATGATGATGAAATTTATTCTGGAGTGATTCAAGAAGTGAATACAACTCATGGTCAAGTCAAATGTATGCACTAGATTAGCATCAAGTGTTTATGTGGCAAAATGTGTGATATTGTGTTTGTCCATTAATCTATGAAAAGAGGAATTGAACATTTCTTTTCCATCGTCTGTTTGAAGGTTTTCAGTCACTCCTCTTTCCTCCAGTATCGACGTAAATTCTCTGGTCACTTCAGCCCACTTCTATTTTTGATTTTGATATCTATTATTGACATATGCAATTTTTAAAAATCTATTACGTTCAACAGAAACCGGCAACCATCGTTTCACTAAGGCCTGCATATGGCACAAGTGGATTGTTCACATTAGGATGAAAAGTGTCCAATAGCTGCAAACCCACAGCATTTTGTAATTTCACGTACAACAATATAAATTCAAACAGTTTGCAACAAACGTGTGATACAGTTCTCCATGTATTCAGTCTGGGATGGTCCAGTGGGTCAGAGCTTCTTTCAAAGATGCTCTCTCTTGGCCGGTCCTGACTCTGCCTTATTATTTATGTTAAATATTTTATCACTGTCTTCTTGTCACAGAAAAGAGAAAACCACAAACTAAACAGAGGAAGAAGGTGGGCTTTACTCAGTCTGACTCATAGAATCACAGAGACGTTGACAATGGAGGAAACACATCTTCAACGTCTGATCTGTGAGTAAAAACCTTTGTGTATTTTCTTTACAGTGGTCTTGATGATGGCTCGGAGGCTCGGTTTATCTTTCTACATGAAAAATAAATGGTAAACTGATTCACAAAGATGGTTTGGTCAGATCTTTATTGTATGTCGACACAGGAAGTAATTGGTGTTATTTTGTTGTCAGATCTCCCTCCATATTTATCTGGACAGACAATGTTTCTAACACAAATAAAAATATAATGTATAATCACATGTTTAGCAAAATTTAAAGAGCCCACTTAGTTTGATACTATCACTCATCAACATTTGCAAATCCTGAATACAATACACAAACACACCAACTTGAAAAACAATAGCAAAATAAAAATTATGATATTGGAATTTGCAATATAAACTCACAGATGCATATAGAAATAGATGGAGTTGACATTGAAAGAGTTTAGGATGATACATTTCTTGGGGTTATAATAGACGACAGAATCACTTGTAAATCACAAATCAAACGAGTACAAAGATCCAATGAAGATCCAGCCTCAGTGAGCTCCTGTTGTGATCTTCTTCAGAAACTGAAGATCTGAAACACTGCAAGAAGATGAGCTGAAACTCTGAAAGGACACACATTCATGTTTCTGATGGTTCACTCTCAGAGCTTCTTTAACATCAACACAAAAACTCTTCTTCGAGGGTCGTCCCTGACAGGACGACACTCTCAGTACTACACTGAACACAGAGACACTGAGGAACCAGGGGACCAGAACCCAAACCCAGGATAAAGAGGTTCAGTGAATGTGGTGTTGAAGGTGTGGAGATGGATCAGTTTGTCAGAGGAGACTCTGTAGAAGGACAGAGTCCCAGCAGGACAGTCCACATACACTGATACTTTGTGAGAGACAGCGGAGGAGCAGATGGAAGTAAATCTTTTATTGTGGTAGACATAGTAATGACCATCAGAGCAGAAAAGACTCCAGGACTGATCGTTCCTTCCAAACAAATGGTCATTAAAGTCTCCTCTCCTTCTGATTCCTCTGTAACTCACTGATATATCAACCATTTTGCTCCACTCGACCTCCCAGTAACAGCAACCAGTCAGAACATTACTACACAGCAGCTGACGACACTGGTCAAATCTGTCTGGATGATCAGGATATGACTGATCCTCCTTCACATGTGTCACCTTCCTGTTGTTGTCAGACAGTCGTAGTTTTCTGTTCACTGTGTTTGTGTCAATGGTGAGTTGACAGAAATCTGATGGAGAGAACAAGACACAATCCAGCTGCAGTTATTAATCTATCATCAGTTTGATGAGGACTCATGACATCAGGGATTTGAATGAGTGATGTGACAGTTTGAAGATGGTTGAATGTTGCTGCTTTGTTTTCATCAGTCTCATTAAAAACACACTTACACTTCCTCAGACCTGGTCTCAACCATCGGACTCCACCAGGCTCCACCCTGAAAGGAGGAGGTGGGTCAGACAAATTTTTCCTTCTTTTCATGGCAAAGAGATCATAAATCATTATCATCCCTACTTCCTCCTCCATCAGACTTTGCCTGTGGCTGCAGTAGGCCTCTCCATACCTGAGAGTGTCCAGTCTCCAGTGTGGATCCTCCAGTCCAGCAGAGAGCATCTTTAATCCTGCGTCTCCTGGATGATTGTAGCTCAGGTCCAGCTCTCTCAGATGGGAGGGGTTGGAGCTCAGAGCTAAGGCCAGAGAAGCACAGCCTTCCTCTGTGATCAGACAGCCCGACAGTCTGTAGACACACAAAACAACACACAGAGACTTGGTGCTGGGTTTATCGTACAGACCAACATCACATACTGCTATTTGTATTTGAGTCAAAATTAGTCACATACAGTGGAAAGAAAACTGAATTATTTAAATTTCCCGTTTTGCATCAGTTGTTCATGAAATGTAATCTGATCTTCACCAAAGTCACAAATAAAAAATTAACACAATATTTCTAAGTTGATAAAACACCTGAAGAGCCCTGATCTTTCATTTCTTTATTGAACACAAACATGAAACACACAGAGTGATGGTAGAAAGATTCATTGAAACACTGTCTGATGTCACAACATCAACTATAGTCAGGTGTTAGCAAACCTGGCGTCCAATCAATGAAATAAAGAATGGCGGTGTGGTTTAGAGCTACTGTCTCTTTAAAAAAGACATAGAAGATCATGAATGTTTTCTTTTTAAGTTGGAAATATTGACAAAAAAATGTAATTGATAAAAATTGTGGTTGTATTATAAACAAGAACATGACTTTTTTGATACTCTACTTTTAATAACAACATCACCTCAAAGGGAAAACTCTCCCAAAGACAACATCTCAGGGTCTAAAAAAAAACTGTTGCATTAATGTATTTAAATTAATGAATCCTAACCTGAGAGTATCCAGGTTACAGTGTGGATTCTCCAGTCCAGCAGACAGAAGCTTTATTCCTGAATCCTGAAGGTCGTTGTTACTCAGGTCCAGTTCTCTCAGACTAGAGGACTGGGAGCTGAGAACTGAGGACAGAGCTTCACAGCTTCTCTCTGAGAGGTTACAGTCACTCAGTCTAAAAGGATAAACACAATGACATATATCCAGTGCAGTACAGTTATTTCACGTAGAACTACTAATGAAAAACTTAAAACTCTCTTGTGTAAGCAGTTTTGGACTTTTTAAATATCTGCAGTTATTTAAAACATAAACTTCACTTGACCTGAGGGTTTCCAGTTTACAGTGTGGATTCTCCAGTCCAGCAGACAGAAGCTTCACTCCTGAAGCCTGCACGTTGTTGTTACTCAGGTCCAGTTCTCTCAGACTAGAGGACTGGGAGCTGAGAACTGAGGACAGAGCTTCACAGCTTCTCTCTGAGAGGTTACAGCCACTCAGTCTGAAAAACAGTGATGTATAACATGACAACATTTGTGTCAAGATATAATGATATGATATGATATGATATGATATGATATAATGTTTTTAATCCAAGAAAACAGGTAATACGTTCTCTTCAGTTGATAAAATTCAGTAGCTGTGGATTTAATGATGAATAAATTCCACTATCTTTATACTTACACAACTTTCTTGGAGACTTTGACGACTCCCAGCACAAACAGAAGATCCTCCTCTGAAAAGTTTGAAGAGTATTTAAATGGATCAAACACGTCCAGATCCTTTCCTGATGACACCAACATGAAGAGCAGAACTGACCACTGAGCAGGAGAGAGTTTATCTGTGGAGAGACTTCCTGAGTCCAGGTACTGTTGGATCTCCTCCACTAGAGAACGATCATTCAGTTCATTCAGACAGTGGAACAGGTTGATGCTTTTCTCTGCTGATGGAGTCTCTTTGATCTTCTTCTTGATGTACTGGACTGTTTCCTGATTGGTCGGTGATCTACTTCCTGTCTTTGTCTGGAGACCTTGTAGGAAAGTCTGATTGGTCTGCTCAGAAAGACTGAGCAGAAAGCGGAGAAACAAGTCCAGATGTCCGTTTGTACTCTGCATGGCCTTGTCCACAGCATTCTGGTGGAGAAGATTTAGTTCAAGTCTAAACTGTTTGGACTCCAGCAAAGTTAAAGGTTTTTCAGACAGTAGACTGACTCCAGAGTTGATGAAGGTCAGATGGACATGAAGAGCAGCCAGAAACTCCTGAACACTCAGATGGATGAAGCAGAACACCTTGTCCTGGTACAGTCCTCTCTCCTCTTTAAAGATCTGTGTGAACACTCCTGAGTACACTGAGGCTGCTCTGATATCGATGCCACACTCTGTCAGGTCTGATTCATAGAAGATCAGGTTTCCTTTCTGCAGCTGCTCAAAAGCCAGTTTTCCCAGAGACTCAATCATCTTCCTGCTCTCTGGACTCCAGTGGGGATCTGTCTCAGCTCCTCCATCATACTTAATGTTCTTCCGTTTGGACTGAACCACCAGGAAGTGGATGTACATCTCAGTCAGGGTCTTGGGCAGCTCTCCTCCCTCTCTGGTTTTCAACACATCCTCCAGAACTGTAGCAGTGATCCAGCAGAAGACTGGGATGTGACACATGATGTGGAGGCTTCGTGATATCTGGATGTGGGAGATGATTATTCTGACCTGCTTTTCATCTCTGAATCTCTTCCTGAAGTACTCCTCCTTCTGTGGGTCAGTGAACCCTCTGACCTCTGTCACCATGTCAACACACTCAGGAGGGATCTGATTGGCTGCTGCAGGTCGTGTGGTTATCCAGAGGCGAGCAGAGGGAAGCAGATTCCCCCTGATCAGGTTTGTCAGCAGCACATCCACTGAGGTGAACTCTGTCACATCAGTCAGGATCTGATTGTTGTGGAAGTCCAGAGGAAGTCGACACTCATCCAGACCGTCCAAGATGAACACAACCTGGAACTCTTCAAACCTGCAGATTCCTGCTTCTTTGGTTTCAGTAAAGAAGTGATGAACAAGTTCCACCAAGCTGAACTTTTTCTCTTTCAGCACATTCAGCTCTCTGAAAGTCAGTGGAAATGTGAACTGTATGTCCTGGTTGGCTTTGTCTTCAGCCCAGTCCAGAGTGAACTTCTGTGTTAACACTGTTTTCCCAATGCCAGCCACTCTCTTTGTCATCACTGTTCTGATTGGTTCCTCTCTTCCAGGTGAGCCTTTAAAGATGTCTTCTTGTCTGATGGTTGTTTCTGGTCTGTCTGGTTTCCTGGATGCTGTTTCAATCTGTCTGACCTCATGTTCACCATGGACCTCTCCAGTACCCCCTTCTGTGATGTAGAGCTCTGTGTAGATCTGGTTCAGAAGGGTTGGGTTTCCTGCTTTAGCAATCCCCTCAAACACACACTGGAACTTCTTCTTCAGATTAGATTTAAGTTCACGCTGACAAACTGCAGCAGGAGTTCCTGAATGAAACCACAAAAACATGATCAATATAATTTCTAGTAAAAACACAGTTTGACAGTTTCATGACCCTAAATGATTCACATTTCAACATATTAACACTCCACATCTTCAGCTCTCAGTAAACGTCTCATTTGTCCATGATGTTAAATGTTTAGAGAAATCCTCTTACTGCTCTGCAGACAGTCAGCCAGCTCCTCCTGCTTCATTCTCCTCAGGAAGTTCAGTGTGATCTTCACAAATGCCTCTCTGCTGCTCCTCCTCTGCTCTTCATCCTCACCATCCAACACCTCCTCATCCTCCCTCTGACTCTCTAAGCATTGTGGGTAATCTGCACTCAGAACCTTCTGGATCTTCTTCAGCTCGTTCTTCACAAAAGTGACAATGTTCTCCTCCAGCAGCTGGAACAAAATGAGAAGTGAACATTTCATTTTAACTGGTAGAAGACAACATGTGATTCATGTGTCAGTCTGAAGACCTGCTGGTCTGAACAGAGCAGCATGAACTCTGTTAGGACCTGAATGGTTGGTTAGTATTCAATCTGGGTTTTATGTAGTTCATAGTCAAAGTGTGATTGTACATGTACAGACCATAAATACAGAGTCCAGGTCTGGTCGATGCTTCTGGGCAGACTGATCCCTCTGAACCTCTGAGCTCTGCTGCTGAACTCTGAGGAGAAAATATTAATTTTAAGTAAAGTTTCAACCATATTTTCAGCCAAACTAGTGACGGTGAGGTTTGTTCTGTGGTGTCAGGTGTTTGATATAATCAAGTGTGTCCCCAGTCCTGATTCCAAGAGGTCATTTGACACCTGGTGATTATTAAATGCAAAAGCACAACATTCAACAACACATTCTCACCTTCTAGCAACAAGTTGGTTATCATTAACGTAAACAGGTTCCTCCATAGACCAGTCACTCTTCGTGGAGACCCAGCGGGGTTCAGGATTTAAGAAAGTGATCTCATCCCATACAGTACAGTCTGGTCTCTGCTGCTGCATCCTGATACAAATCAACAAGTGACAAATAAAAAGTAGTTTGAAGCTAAAAACAGATGAAGGACAGTGTGGTTTTATTGTTATTAGCAGTGTAACAGGAACATATTGACCTCATCTGTGTAGTTAGTGTAGAACAGGTTGAGATATTAGTTCTGTTTTTATAGTTCAGGTCTAAATTATTATCCTGCTTAATGAAATCAAACTAAACCCTGAACTGTTCGTGTAAATCACAACAAATGTGTCGATAGTTTAATATTTTAATTCCCACTAAGTTTGATTCAGAGATTTTACTGAAACCCAGAAATGACAAAACCAACATCATCATGTGAATCTTTCCTTTATTTTCTTTCAAACTCACCTGAGCTGTCGATCAGCACTGAACTTTACTTAAAGGACTCTGGTGAACAGGGCTAGTGGTACCTTATACCAACAAGGACACAAATCAGTCTGCAACTCAGAGAGAAGACAGTGGATGCTGAACTTAAGGGGGAGGCTGTACTACTGTTTCCAGATGTTTATCAGTGTCTAGAACAGCTGGATGTTGGATGTTACATCACTACAAAGAGACAAATTCTGTTGTGGGACAAAGTGAAAGATTTCAAAAACCTCGGTGAAGAAACTCCAGAGACTGTTGTGAGGGGTCTTCATCATGGTGGGTTTTAAGGTCACTGCTCACACAGCAGCACATCAGAACCAGACTGAAGTTTGCCAGTGAACATTTGAAACATGGGGATGAGTTCTGAAATCTGTCCTTTGGTCTGATGACACCAAACTTGAGCTGTTTGGTTCATGGTTAACGTCCACGTTCAAAAACAGGTTGGATGAGCTGGAACAATGTCCCATGAAGAATGGACTAAGATCCTTCAAGAGACGTGGACCAAACTAGTGAGGAACCATCATAAGACCATCAGTAAAATATCTGAATCAGACTTAGTGCAGATTCTGTCTTTGTTGTTTTAGAAGTAATTCAACTAGAACCACGTTTGGTTCTGGTCGTTTCCATGGAAACTTTAAGAGTTTGGTTTCTATTCAGTTCTGGCTCTTTGGGATCTTAGTGAATCAGGACTTTAGTTTGTACCATGGACTGTTTGTTCTGAGTTCCTGATTCTCTCTGTGAGTAAAGAGCTGATAGCAGATATGATCCATCCACAGCAGCTCAGGGAAATAAAAACTTCCAGTCTGATCATTTTCAGGATGAATTCTGATGTTAGTTTGAATGAAAACACAGAGACCTACTGTTATATACATATAATGACACGAGGATTTAATAAGTGAATTTTAACCTGAAAGGCGTCACTGAGGGCAGCACGACTTTATATTTAGAAAATATTTTCATAAAAACACATAAAAGCACAACTAATTTAATGCAACGTTAACTTCACATTAAAATAATCATGATATTTTTTTTTTCTATCTTTTCAAGGGCTCCTGTAAACCCTGATACCTGAGCAGGTCGTTCAGTCCTACATCAGTCTATGAAGATCTGGACCAAGTCTTGATTTCTGTTCTAAGCTGAAACAGATAATAACAAGTTCAGTTTTAAATTCTTACCTTCTATGAGCATGTGGTTCTATTCTAAACTGGTCACTCTTGGTGGGGAAACAGCTGCGGAACAGTAAAAAAACAGTAAATGCTGATGGAAATAATCATCTCCTAAATCTAAATAAACTGTTTCCTCATTTACATCCAACGAGAGTTGAAAAGTGTTTCTACTCTGTGGTGAGACTGATGAGAACAGTAAAAATACAGAATGGAGGTTTTTAATACAAGTGAAGATGTTTGTTAAATCAAATGTTCAGAGACAGAAAATGTAAACACATTCTTACCTTCTAGCAACAAGTTGGTTATCATTAACAGAAACAGGTTCCTTCATAGACCGGTCACTCTTCATTGAGACCCAGCGGGGTTCAGGATTTAAGAAAGTGATCTCATCCCATACAGTGTAGTCTGGTCTCTGCTGCTGCATCCTGATACAAACCAACAAGTGACAAATGAAAAGTAGTTTGAAGCTGAAAACAGATGAAGGACAGTGTGGTTTTATTGTTATTAGCAGTGTAACAGAAACATATCGACCTCATCTGTGTAGTTAGTGTAGAACAGCTTGAGATATTAGTTCTGTTTTTATAGTTCAGGTCTAAATTATTATCCTGCTTTATGAAATCAAACTAAACCCTGAACTGTTCATGTAAATCACAACAAACGTGTTGATAGTTTATATATTTTTTTAAATTTCCACTAAGTTTGATTCAGAGATTTTACTGAAACCCAGAAATGACAAAACCAACATCATCATGTGAATCTTTCCTTTATTTTCTTTCAAACTCACCTGAGCTGTCGATCCGCACTGAACTTTGCTTAAAGGACTCTGATGAACAGGGCTAGTGGTACCTTATACCAACAAGGACACAAATCAGTCTGGAGCTCAGAGAGAAGACAGTGGATGATGAACTTAAGGGGGAGGCTGTACTGCTGTTTCCAGATGTTTATCAGTGTCTAGAACAGCTGGATGTTGGATGTTGCATCACTACAAAGAGACAAATTCTGTTGTGGGACAAAGTGAAATATTTCAAAAACCTCAGTGAAGAAACTCCAGAGACTGTTGTGAGGGCTCTTCATCATGGTGGGTTTTAAGGTCACTGCTCACACAGCAGCACATCAGAACCAGACTGAAGTTTGCCAGTGAACATTTGAAACATGGGGATGAGTTCTGAAATCTGTCCTTTGGTCTGATGACACCAAACTTGAGCTGTTTGGTTTATGGTTAACATCCACGTTCAAAAACAGGTTGGATGAGCTGGAACAATGTCCCATGGAAGAATGGACTAAGATCCTTCAAGAGACGTGGACCAAACTAGTGAGGAACCATCATAAGAGGTTCTTGTCAGCTGGGAGTCCCAAAGGTCACAGAAAGGTCACACTGTTGACTGTCAGAGGACTAATAATGTTGGACTCGTCCTTTTTTCTGGTCGTTTCCATAGAAACGTTAAGAGTTTGGTTTCTATTCAGTTCTGGCTCTTTGGGATCTTAGTGAATCAGGACTTTAGTTTGTACCATGGACTGTTTGTTCTGTTCCTGATTCTCTCTGTGAGTAAAGAGCTGATAGCAGATATGATCCATCCACAGCAGCTCAAAATTAGAAAAATAAAGTTCAGTTTGAAATTCTTACCGTCTATCAACAGGTTGTTTAACTTTGAAGTTTAGAGGTTCACCCATAGACCAGTCACTCTTCATGGAGACCCAGCTGGGTTCAGGAGAGTCTGGTCTCTGCTGCTGCATCCTGATACAAACCAACAAGTGACAAATGAAAAGTAGTTTGAAGCTGAAAACAGATGAACTGTGAGCAGACTGTCAGCAGCTGAAATGTTGGAAGCAGATAGAGAATCAGTAAGAAGACAGTGGATGAGGAACGTTCTCCTGTTCATCAACATGGAATCTGATGAAAGATGCTGTTTGATCTTAGTGGAGGAGTTGACTGATCAGTGGTTGAACTCTTTGTTCACTAAGACAGTTCATAGTTCATCATTAGTTCTTATACGTTACTCTATAGTCTATATAATTTAATTTAATTGTAATACTTTATATATCTTCATTTGACATGTAGTGGAGCAGAAAATAGAAATACTCAAGTAAAGTACTAAATATATTGTACTAAAGTACTAGAGCAGGCTAAAAGTCCTGGAAGTTACAAACAGAGGAATCTAAAAAAGACACAGTTCAAAACTCAACAACTGACTCAATCAAATCTTTATAAAACATATTCAACATGAATTTGAAGAAAATGGACTGAATGAAAAACGCTGTCATCACTTTGTTTCTCCAGACGTCCAACTGCAGACCTCAGTTCTGAGCCCAGTGGACATGAAACATCAAACATCTGGGAACGAGTCTCCTCTGATTTCTCCTCACAGACCTGAGACAGGTGTTATGCTGCATTATGAGTCATTTTAGACAAACAACAACTTACTGTGTGTCTGACGAAGGTCGATGCTTAAAATCATTAAGACGTGCCATTGACCGGTCGCTCTTGAAGGACACACAGCTGGGTTCAGGTCCTGGTCCAGGAGATTCTGGTCTTTGATGGGACCTGATAGAAAAACTACTTTGGTGACGCTCACATATTCAGTCAAAGTTTCCTTCATAAATGACAAATAGAATCAGAAGAATAGTAAAAATGTCCTGATGAAATATTCAATTCTAGATGAGACTTGGAGACAGAATCAGTCCGATGGTCTCAGTCATCTCACCTCTGAGCTTTGGTCTGGCTCTCATGGTCCCCACACAGAGTGGTTTTAGAGGGAGGGACTCCCTCCTCTCTGTCCTCACACTGATCCATGATGCTGAATCCACATCCACATCAGCTCACACACACTTTCTACCTTCATGTGGAGAGGAAACACAAATCATTGATGTGCAGTGAAAACTGAAATCCTCCTTTCCATCATTTCTCCTGGACAAAGATCAGCTGCTCCTCCACTGATTGGCTCTTCTTTCCTCTTTCATATCAGTGTCACTTGAATGCAGTCAGACAGCAGTGGGAGGCAGAGGAAGCTGCCATCAGCTGCTCTACTTCTACTATCAACATTATTTAAGCCCATGAGTCCTGTAGTGAGGATCTACTGACAGAGAAAGTCGGAGCTGTTCTCCAGCGGCTGTCCGGCCGAGCTCAGACCGCATTTAGTGGCTCAGACAGCGGGAGAGCAGCGGCTCATCTCCGCCTCCTCCACAGGCTGATGGAGGCAGGAAAAGCTGCCTTCAGTCCTCAGTAAGTGGAGCTCCACAGTAACAACGACTCTGTGACAACTAGAGACCATCCACTAACTCTATGTCCATTAAAGACGGTTTTAAACGACACATTTGGCTGCGTCACGACGACACAAAGTGAAACTAAAGGTCTGTTGAGATGAAGTTCGTCTGAAAACCAGACGGACACTTTCTAACTTTTCTAGCAGCATTGAAGCTGCTGTTTGTGCTGGAGTTTGCAGATACTCACCTCTAGTGATGAGCAGAGAAGATTCAGAGTTTCTAGTTTTACTGGTGGAAACGAATCCAAACTTTCCGACTCTTCCGTCTCGAACCACGAGGCTCGATCGAGTTGAACTGTTCCGGAAACAAGAAGCTGCAGTGAAGACATCAAGCTGCTGTTTGTGCTGACAGCAACAAATCCTCACATCCTGTGAGGTCGGATACAGAATCAATCAAATCTACTTGATGCTCCGTTTCCACAAACTTTGGTTTGTTTCTAAAAAGCTTCAGGAGATGATGAGTTTGTGGTTTCAGCGTCATATGACTCCAATATTTCACAATATGGTTCAAATCCTAATGAAACGCAGTCATCATGTCCGTTTTCTAATGAAACTCTAAATGTCAGTGAAGGACAGGGAAGCCTTCAGGTTTGTTACTAGATTGAACAGGTGAAGATGATGGAGTGGGAATATTCCTGATATTCATGTCGAGGTTTGTGTGGTTCTGGAAAAGGAACCAATGAGCTTCTAAGACTGGTAGGTCCACATTTAGCAGAATCAACTTAACAGGAAATATTTCCCACAGGTGTTCACATACTGTCACAAGTAGAGTCATCGATACAGGAACACAATGAAACTACATCAGCACACAGTCATTTAGGAACAACAGTCTGTAATTAACAATAAGAGCACATCAGCTGGTCTCTGGTCTGTGAACATTGTTCTCAGTTCACTTATCTGAACAGAAAAGTCATTCAGGGGATAATAAACAAGAAAACATCCAGTGCTGCACAGAGTCTGGATCACGAAATAGAGAATCTGTGCTGGTTGTTCCTCCCTTGATGTCATTCACAACCATCAGGAGCATCAATAAGAGAACATGTCCAGAACCAGCTGCTCCTCTGGTAACATGTGGTTCTTTCCTGACATGGTGCTGAGTCACCAGCAGAGGGCGACACAAGCCTGCAGGTGTCATGATCTAAGGGACTTTGTCCCAGTCCAACAGGAACCAGTCAATGAAGATCTCCATTGAATTATTGATCTGTCAGAGGCTGAAACATCTGTGCAGATGGGATTTTAGTCATCTGAAAGAAAACTGTCACGGAATTGTCGAGTTTTAGTATCTGAAAGTTGCTTCCCACACTCCATGATGTGAACTTCCTCTTCTGTTCATTTTGCTCTTTTTCTCTTCCTGTTCGCTTTTTACATTTACATGTGGTTATTTGTCAGACACTTTTATCCTGAGAGACTTGCAAGTGAAGTAAAAAGCACATATCTAAGCCAAGTAGACGAACTTTAAAGTAAAGTGATCCAGAAAGAGCTGGATCGATTTCATGGGGTATAAATGCAATAGTACAACCATGGTTGAACCACAGAGCTGAAACGTTTATTTTCAGATCTTGAAGGTGAGGGGACCACAGGACGTTGAGGGATTGTAGACCAGGATGAGGGAGTTCAGCTGGAGCTGTTGAGTCGACCTCTTTGTAGACAGGAGTCAGGACTTTGAACCTGATGCAGCAGCTACAGGAAGCCAGTGCAGAGATCTGAAGAGTGCTCTGATGTTTCTGATGTTGAAAAGGGCAAATCTGCCTCAGACAGAGGAGATGTGGTCGGTAAAGCTCAGTTGATCATCAATGATCACCCTCAGGTTTCTGACAGACTTAGTGGAAACAATCACTGTGGACCCTATGTTGATGCTTTTCTCCTCTGAGCTGATTTTTGATCACAGCCCCGTTGTCTAAAAGAAAGAAGTCGGAGTATTGGAGCTTTTGACTGTGGAGAGATGATCACTAATGTGATGAAGCTGAAATCCTCGCTGCTTTATGCAGCTCAGTAGACAAACAGATAGAAACTCTGAACAGAGCTTTGTACATATTTGATGCTGCTGCAGAAACATTAGAGATAACACAGCAACATGTTCCTCATCTGCTGTACATTTAGTTCTTTTAGTTGTTTCAGTCTAAATGTTAGAACCATAATAAATTATATTATATAAAGCTGTGTCAGACTGAGTTATTGGATTTCTGCCATATCTGAGTGCAGCTGTCCAAAAAAAACATCAACACACGACTCAGTAAATTTAGGAACAAGGAAGAACAAACTTAAAAAGCATTTTTATTGTCACCTACAAGATTTTCAAACTTTTATTCACATTGTACCAAAGATTTAAAAAAAGGTTTTCAAATCATTCGACCTCTATGACACATTAAAGAGATCAGCGCATAATAGGTAACATGAAATCTTTAGTGGGAGCTCATATCTTTGTATTTTTATAACAACCAATGACGTACAGGGACGTAGATGATGAAGAAGATGATCAACAAGCTGCTGTTATGTATGTATGTAATAAAGATGTATAAAAGCTTATTATGAAGAAATAAAGTGCTTTAAAAAACACAGAAGCATAAAAGTGACAAAATTCAAAATCTGTAAAAAACTCCACATTACAAACCCACAATTTAAAATATAAAACATTCAGTATCAGTCATCAGCTTAACCAGTGTTTACAGTGTGAACTGATAATAAAACTGACTTTAACTTTGAGGAGAGAGGAACCGTTTTTGGAGACATGAGACGTCCTTCAGCATCTGATGATATTTATAGATGATAAAACCAATAACAGAGAGAAGCAGAGCTGCAACAGACAAACCAGCTACCAGTCCAACATTCACATCCTTGCCTCCTTCATTCTCAGTGTTTCCAGCTGTGTGACCTGCAGATGAGAAGCAGCAGTGAGTCAGCAGGTGTCAGGTAGGTGATGAGTGAAGGACACAACAGAATCCATTTCCTCTTCTAATTCCTGTCAGACATTGTCTACTGCACTTTGATCCCATCACTCTGATCAACTCTGAAGAGTGGCATCGTCTTCTAAATTCACTTTCACTGGGAAAAAAACACAGTGAATTAATATGATAATAATAAAAACATCTGATCACAGCAAATTCCAAAAAATCACGCCACACCCAAACATTGGCTTTCTTCACACAAATAAACACTAAGTGTGAGTTGATCATAAAGATAATTAGAGCTCAGACATATTTCCCTCCACCGATACTTTTTTACCTTTTTACACTACGTCTTTATGTTTCTCTTTTAGTTCATCGACTCTTCACTAATAATAAAATCTCAGCATAATGTAGCAGAGTAAAGTCTGCATATTCCTGCGAGCTCTTCTACAGTCGACTCAGTCTTGACTAAAACTATATGTGGTCCCTGTTGTTGAAACATACAACTACAGTTTGGTAATTCTGGTTTCTGAGCTCCACCTGCAAAACGTCTGATCTGTAGAAAGGCTGACCTGTATTGTTGCCTCTGCAATAGACCCTCACTGGACACCGAGTGCACGTATTCACCTTCAGACAGCAGGATCAGTAAACAGAGCTCATTAACCAGCTCTTATTGTTGGTCAGAAGATGCTGCTCAGGCCAGCTGAGAGGGGTTCTAGGCTACCTGTGACCATGATGGGATGACTGTGTTGCTGTGGTTGTGGCTGTAGCCTGTGTTAGTAGGACCCAAGTAAGGAGTGAGATAAAGTAAAAGGTTTATTTAAACCAAAGACAGTGAAGGTAAAATCCCTGTAAAAGAGGACGAGAAAGGAAACAGTCCAAGTTCAGAATGAGGCAGAGTCAAACAGATATGTGTTAGAATAATAATATTAATAATAAAAATAATACAAAAGTAAAAGATGAACTTTTCAAATAGTCTAAAATAATCATTTGGACAAACGAATGCAGAAAATGAAGCAGACTAACAATTTCTAACAACCAGAGATTTCACGTGTTCTTCAGATGGAATCGAAACATGTTTTATTGATATAAACTGGGAAAAAAGTATTTCTGTAAAATCTGTAACTCTGCTTTTTGTCTTTTATGTACGACCACAAGAGCTAACAGAGACGCCTGGAGACGATGCCAGTCTTTGGTGTGTGGATCCCCTCACTGGTGGTGTGGAGCAGACCAGACCTGAAGCCTGATCACTGAGTCTACTTTCACCGAGACCACTCACAAGAAAACTAGCAGCATCCGTCTTATTGTGGCCGAGTGAAGCTGAGAGATCCAGAGATGAAGGATGGAGAAGTGTCTTTGATTCTGCAGAGTGTCAACATCAGCCATGCTGGAACATATGGATGTGGAATTGGAGGGGGACAAGGAGAGGTGACCCTGAACTCATCAACACTGTGAACCTGAAGGTTGAAGACTCCGCTGAGTTTGTGGAGTTCAGTGTGTTTGTCTCTGGAACAGCAGTGAAGCTGCTTGGTGAACGTGAGGCTGTCCTATAACAGCAGAAAGCCTGTGTGGACGTTACTCTGGTTAATGCTGCAGCTCAAACAAGCACAGTGGACGTTTGTGAAGTTCTGTGTAGCAGGAGAAGCTGGTGGAGCACTTTCTAAACACAAACTTAAACCACACGCAGTCGACTCTGTCTTCCTCCATAAAACCAGAAAGAATCTCTGTGTTTCCATCAGGTCACTGTACAAAGTGGTTCTGCTGTGTTTCATGTAGAGACAGTCTCCATCTAGTGTTCAATGCAGAGTAGTACACTCAGAATGACACAGGACAATGTTCAACAATATTCACAACAGAGTTGTTTCCATTTGAAAGACAGAATAGTAAATGTAAAGCTAACAGCTGAAGCTGAAATGTGACGTACTGATGTTGAATTTACAACAGGCACTAGTGGGCGTATAGACTTACTTTAAAGTTGGCGTTACACATATGAGAAGCTGACTGAGTGAACCAAAGTGAGACAGAGACAGCTCTGTGTGGGTGGAATAGAAATCATTATGTATTCAAAGACATTTCAATACACATGATTAAAGTTACATTACAGTTCAAATAACTTTCACCGACTCATTTACAGCTTGGTTCTGTTATTTTCTCCAACTTCAAGTTTCAAATATGAACTTTCTCTTTACAGATTTATCTTTCAAATGGACAAAACATACCGTCTATTTCCAGATTCTATCTAACCCACAGTCACCCTGAAGAAATACCTGACTTGTGTGTCCACTGATAATTGTCCACTGATAATGAACTAAATGACCAAATATTGATGATTTCAGGTTCTTCAATGGGAAAATTTGCTGCTTTTTTACAATAATAACTTTGATATTTGGGAGGTTTTTGGATTTTTAGTTGGATGAAGCAAAACATTATGAGAAGCTGTCTGATTTGACATATTGTACCTTTAAATCTGTGTCCTGGACTGATTTTTATTGATGAATGAATCCATGATGAGGATGAATGAAACATCACAGATCAGATGTTGGTGTTGATGAGACTTTGTAGAAAACAGCTGGAATGAGTGATGGGGTCAAAGTGCAGTAGATGATGTGACAGCTGATCCTCACAGCTGCTTTCTGCTCTGCAGGTCACACAACAACAAACATGGTGAACGGAGGAGACGAGGACAGAAACGGACGAGGACGTGTTGGGCTGAGAGTGGACTTGGTGGTTGCTGCTTTGGTTCTTATCGTCTTTGTGATGTTCGTCATGAAGAAGATACAGAAACAACAGTTCTGCTGCTGATGGAGCAAGTGACCAACAGCAGGTCTGAAACTAAAGTCCGACCTGTTCTGAACCTGACTGTAACTCAGAGAGCTTCACAGTCTGTCAGTCAGTGTGTTTACATGGACTCAAGTCACCTGGTCACTGGAAATCTGAGTCTACGTGCAGCTAAAGAGTAATCTGATTACTCCTCCGCCCTGGGCTGATGTTGGAAGCGTGGTTCACAGATTTTATCTGTATGGAGACAGAAAAGATGCTTTCCACCACAAACATGTGTCTGTGACTGACAGCGCTGTGAGACAGACACAGACAAACACAGAGCTCATTTTTACAGCACAAACTGTCTGAATTAAAGAAACACACAGTGAAAAGTGACTTATTTAGACGTCTACGGGGAACTTTGTGTTGGTTTCAGTTTGAGTTGGACTTGATTTAGAAACGAGGCAGCACCATCTCTCAGCAGCCCACAAACCAAAGTCCCATTGAAAAGTGTCTGCTGTCATTAACATGATGAAAACAGCAGCAGAAGTCAAATCTGCATCAGCAGATACTCAGTATTTTAGGAATGGGGCCGAACTATTTAATGGGAGCTTCATAAGTTTCCGCTGAATCGTCTTCTATCTCATTCTGATCCAAACAAACATGTGATGTAGTTTGACTTTAAAGAAGCAGTTCTACGTTTGGGAAACATCCAGAAGAATAAATCCACTGAGCAGCCTCTAAAGATTTACTAGTAAATGTGTTGGATCATCAGATTCACACATTTCATTTGTCTTTCCACGTTCTCCTCTCATTCTTAAATGACATGAAGTTTGTTTCCCACAATGTTCAACAACTGGTTTCTACCAAACGTACCTGACTTCACTTCACTCACTCGGTGGCTGTGTGGTAGATGGAAATTCTCATAGAGGTAATAGATAATAAACCTAAAACAATTGTTAAAATGTGAATAAGTTTGGATTAAGAGGATAGTGTAGAGGATTCAGAATTTATTCCTTTGAAATAATAGAAATATGTTAAGATTAGAAACAGTGTAAATGCTCCATACAGAAACCCAGTTTGTTGTGTAGAGAACAGTAGTATAGTCTGTGATAAAACAGGGAATTCTCTGAATGTGTTCAGTAAAGTTCACCCTGTAATGAATTAGTTGTGTCTCTTAATGTCCAGTAGGAGAGTTCTCACCGCGGTAGCTTCATTCTTCATAAAGATGTCATAGAGTGAAGTCTGTGGGAGACATCTTTAGTGATTTTCTCCCTTTCAGGGTGTAACACAACCACAGCTGCCAGTTGAAAACTACTAAATGTTTTTTACAGTGTTGGACCATCTATCATGTGTCTTATTTCTTTTCTGTCCTCACCACAGTGGTGTTGTCTGAAATATGATGATGAAATTTATTCTGGAGTGATTCAAGAAGTGAATACAACTCATGGTCAAGTCAAATGTATGCACTAGATGAGCATCAAGTGTTTATGTTGCAAAATGCGTGATATTATGTTTGTCCATTAATCTATGAAAAGAGGAACTGGACATTTCTTTTCCTTCGTCTGTTTGAAGGTTTTCAGTCACTCCTCTTTCCTCCAGTATCGACGTAAATTCTCTGGTCACTTCAGCCCCCTTCTATTTTTGATTTTGATATCTATTATTGACATATGCAATTTTTAAAAATTTATTACGTTCAACAGAAACCCACAACCACCATTTCACTAAGGCCTGCATATGGCACAAGTGGATTCAACCAGTCATTGTTCACATTAAGATGAAAAGTGTCCAATAGCTGCAAACCCACAGCATTTTGTAATTTCACGTACAACAATATAAATTCAAACAGTTTGCAACAAACGTGTGAAACAGTTCTCCTTGTATTCAGTCGGGGATGGTCCAGCGGGTCAGAGCTTCTTTTAAAAGATGCTCCCTCTTGGCCGGTCCTGACTCTGCCTTATTATTTATGTTAAATATTTTATCACTGTCTTCTTGTCACAGAAAAGAGAAAACCACAAACTAAACAGAGGAAGAAGGTGGGCTTTACTCAGTCTGACTCATAGAATCACAGAGACGTTGACAATGGAGGAAACACATCTTCAACGTCTGATCTGTAAGTAAAAACCTTTGTGTCTTTTCTTTACAGTGGTCTTGATGATGGCTCGGAGGCTCGGTTTATCTTTCTACATGAAAAATAAATGGTAAACTGATTCACAAAGATGGTTTGGTCAGATCTTTATTGTATGTCGACACAGGAAGTAATTGGTGTTATTTTGTTGTCAGATCTCCCTCCATATTTATCTGGACAGACAATGTTTCTAACACAAATAAAAATATAATGTATAATCACATGTTTAGCAAAATTTAAAGAGCCCACTTAGTTTGATACTATCACTCATCAACATTTGCAAATGCTGAATACAATACACAAACACACCAACTTGAAAAACAATAGCAAAATAAAAATTATGATATTGGAATTTGCAATATAAACTCACAGATGCATATAGAAATAGATGGAGTTGACATTGAAAGAGTTTAGGATGATACATTTCTTGGGGTTATAATAGACGACAGAATCACTTGTAAATCACAAATCAAACGAGTACAAAGATCCAATGAAGATCCAGCCTCAGTGAGCTCCTGTTGTGATCTTCTTCAGAAACTGAAGATCTGAAACACTGCAAGAAGATGAGCTGAAACTCTGAAAGGACACACATTCATGTTTCTGATGGTTCACTCTCAGAGCTTCTTTAACATCAACACAAAAACTCTTCTTCGAGGGTCGTCCCTGACAGGACGACACTCTCAGTACTACACTGAACACAGAGACACTGAGGAACCAGGGGACCAGAACCCAAACCCAGGATAAAGAGGTTCAGTGAATGTGGTGTTGAAGGTGTGGAGGTGGATCAGTTTGTCAGAGGAGACTCTGTAGAAGGACAGAGTCCCAGCAGGACAGTCCACATACACTGATACTTTGTGAGAGACAGCGGAGGAGCAGATGGAAGTAAATCTTTTATTGTGGTAGACATAGTAATGACCATCAGAGCAGAAAAGACTCCAGGACTGATCGTTCCTTCCAAACAAATGGTCATTAAAGTCTCCTCTCCTTCTGATTCCTCTGTAACTCACTGATATATCAACCATTTTGCTCCACTCGACCTCCCAGTAACAGCAACCAGTCAGAACATTACTACACAGCAGCTGACGACACTGGTCAAATCTGTCTGGATGATCAGGATATGACTGATCCTCCTTCACATGTGTCCCATCATAGTTGTTTTCTGTCTGTGGAACAAGCTCATAGACACAGTTAGTTTTGGTCAGTGCTGTTTCAATCAGTCTTTGCATGAGCTCCCTGAGACATGGGATGCCGCAGCATCCACACACCACAAGTAAAGATACTGAAGAAGAAGCAATAAGCCCACTCCGTCTGCCAAACCAGTCCTGAGTCCACTTAGTCAGCGGATCATCAACTCCAGAATTTTCAGCTAATTCAATAGAGAGTGCAGTTAGTCCCTCAAGAGCTCTTGTTATTGAACTGTCTGTAGCTGTGTTGTGAAGTATGAATGTACAAAGTTAAGTACCAAACACTCTACAGACACCTCCCTTTCCTGTTAACAACATGTCCAATGCCATTCGGTTCTGCGACAACATTAATGCTAATGTTAATTTAAGTATAAAAAATGTATCTGGTCTACGTTCTTATTAATTACAACTCACCACATACTGAATGATTCAGATACAACAGGGATTTGGTTTCTAGTTTTATATTCATCAGGAACACCTTGAAGGACCCCTGTAGCTTCTATGTGCAAACAGCAATCGAACTCCATCTGTCGCTTGTTATGAGGATGTGTTGGAGTGTTGAGATGTTGTGTCAAGTGAACCAGTACTTGCAGCATCAACAGCTGGATTAAGACACATAATCTCAGTCGGTGGGGGTTTGGGGCCAGCAGATACAGGAGTCATTGTTTGATCAAGTCAGACACACAGATGTGTTTCCAGATGTGTGTGGATGCTGTAGATGAACCAGCAGCACTTACAGATACAGTCCACAACAACAGTGAGTCCACTCCTGGTCAGTATCACTAAAATGTCAAGTCACTTCAAATCGTCACCATTTCAGGAGATCTGACTTTAGTTGGACTCATTTAACTCCAAATAAAGATGATGGGAGAACAAAAGTCAGGAAACTTTCCTTCATGAAGTTCATGGATGTGTTTGAGTTGAATCTTTGGTCTTGTTGGGTCATTTGTGCTGACGTCACTATGAACAGCAGCACTGATGTCTAATAATGTCAGTGGATCGAAAAGAGAAAGAGACAAAAGACAGAACAAGACTTCAGAACAAGTCCTCAACATCTGGATCCTGGAATAATCAGAGCTTCATCTTTAAAGAACTGGAAGAGAAACAAGTTTACAAGTAATCATTTAGAACTGGTTCAAGAAGAAACTGATTGAATCCATGAATCTGAAAACGTATGTGTGAGTGAAAGAGACAGACATGTACAGACTGAACTATCTGTTCAACAGAGACGACGTTTCTCTGACAGGACGACACTCTCAGTACTACACTGAACACAGAGACACTGAGGAGCCAGATGTCCAGAACCCAAACCCAGGATAAAGAGGTTCAGTGAATGTGGTGTTGAAGGTGTGGAGGTGGATCAGTTTGTCAGAGGAGACTCTGTAGAAGGACAGAGTCCCAGCAGGACAGTCCACATACACTGATTCTCATTTAGAGACAGAGGAGGAGATGGATGTTACTCTCTTATCTTGATATGCAGAGTAACCACCATCAGAGCAGTTCAGACTCCAGGACTGATCGTTCAGTCCAAACCCACAGTCTTTACTGTTTCCTTTACTTCCGATTCTTCTGTAACTCACTGATATATGAACCCATCCGCTCCACTCGACCTCCCAGTAACAGCGACCAGTCAGAACATTACTACACAGCAGCTGACGACACGGGTCAAATCTGTCTGGATGATCAGGATATGACTGATCCTTCCTCACACGTGTCACCTTCCTGTTGTTGTCAGACAGTCGTAGTTTTCTGTTCACTGTGTTTGTGTCGATGGTGAGTTGACAGAAATCTGATGGAGAGAACAAGACACAATCCAGCTGCAGTTATTAATCTATCATCAGTTTGATGAGGACTCATGACATCAGGGATTTGAATGAGTGATGTGACAGTTTGAAGATGGTTGAATGTTGCTGCTTTGTTTTCATCAGTCTCATTAAAAACACGCTTACACTTCCTCAGACCTGGTCTCAACCATCGGACTCCACCAGGCTCCACCCTGAAAGGAGGAGGGGGGTCAGAGCAGCACATTCTCTTTCAGCATGCACACATGGACATTACATGGCTCTCATACACACAGTGTGTTCTGGTTCTGTTATAATGGAGGCTTGTATGTAGGGATGGACATTCAGCAAACAACTAAGGAATTGGAATTCTACGGAGCAGGGAGGTGACATGGAGGAAAGATTTCAATTCTCTAGTTCACAGCAGTTTTGGTGTCAGACACCTGCTTTCAGTCTCACTCTGTCACCAGACAAACTAATGTGACACCACAGGAAGCAGGAAACTGGAAAGCAAAGTCCAAGAGGCTCAACTCCACATACATGGACTCTGTGTGTGTGTTTTCCTCTCTCTAATGTCTGTGGACTGATCTCAGCTGAGCTTCACACGTTGTCCTGTGTTCAGAGGAAGTCTAGTTCACCTCCAGCTACTGGATATTGATCATTACACACAGACTTTGTGGCTTCATCTGATTTGGTGTCAGATTTGTTGGAGCAGCCAGAGACAGAAAGTGAAAACAGGAGTTTGAGGAGAAAAACATTCAATCACAAACTAATTCTTCAACTGGGAACAACAAGGAGTTTTTCCTCTTTGACAGATTGTAATGATGAAATGAACATGTTCTAGTTCTGATTTACTGTCTCCTATATATGACACAAGATCTCATCATGACAAGATCAGGATCTCAGGGAGGTGAAGATGCTTCAATCATCACTATTTGAGGAGACACAGACATGATGCTGTGACCTGATTCAATCCTCTGATATTCATTCATTGTCATTCTGTGGATAAAAACTCTACCTATAAGGTGGATGAATTTCCTGCTCAGTTCACAGAATCTATTGTAACACCTGATTTCATCATGAGGAGATTTGTTCACAAAGTCAGAATGAGACACTGAAGTCAGAATTACAGGAGCTCCCCTCTTTTCTTTGCTGAATGTAAAGTGCTTCAGTGAAGATTTGTCGTCAGCTGAGAGGAAATGTTTCCAGCACAAAACTACTTTCTGCTGCAGTGTTCATCAACACGACTCCACAGTGAGACATTGTCTGTGGCTGCAGCAGGCCTCTCCATACCTGAGAATGTCCAGTCTCCAGTGTGGATCCTCCAGTCCAGCAGACAGTAGCTTCACTCCTGAGTCTCCTGGATGATTGTAGCTCAGGTCCAGCTCTCTCAGATGGGAGCGGTTGGAGCTCAGAGCTGAGGCCAGAGAAGCACAGCCTTCCTCTGTGATCAGACAGCCTGACAGTCTGCAGACACACAAAACAACACACAGGAGACTTGGTGCTGATGTTTTTTGTACAGACCAACATCACATACTCCTATTTGGATTTGATGCTAAATTAGTAATTAGTAATTATGTTTTGCATCAGTTGTTCATGAAATGTAATCTGATCTTCACAAAAATCAGAAATATAAACAAACAGAATATTTCTAAGTTGATAAAACACCTGAAGAGTCCTGATCTTTCATGTCTTTACAGAACACAACCATTAAACATACAGAGTGATGGTGGAAAAAGTCAGTGAAACACTGTCTGATGTCACAACCTCAACTATAATCAGGTGTTAGCAAACCTGGAGTCTAAGTGGTGTCCCGCTAACAACGTGGGCTACATAGACAATTGGAAAACTTTTTGGAGAAAACCTGGGCTGATTAGAAGAGACGGCATCCATCCCACTTTAGAAGGTTCATCTCAACTCTCTAGAAATATGACAGAGTTTATTAGACGACCTAAACCCTGACATCTCAGAGTGGAGCCCAGGACGCAGAGACGCAGTCTTACACACCTCTCTGCAGCTTCCTTACAGCCGTCACCCCCCAAAAACTACCATAACCCCATAGAGACAGTGTCTTCTTCCTGACCACGTAAATTATTTATATCAAAAACTAACACAAGAGGAGTTATTCATAAAAAATTAATAAAAATGAAGACGACTCCTCTCTCAGAACAAAATAACAAGACAACAATCAAATGTGGACTTTTAAATATCAGATCTCTCTCGTCTAAATCCCTGTTAGTAAATGATTTGATAATTGACCATCAAATAGACTTATTCTGTCTTACTGAAACCTGGCTGCAGCAGGATGAATATGTCTCTCTGAATGAGTCGACCCCCTCAAGTCATGTTAATTATCATGTTCCTAGAAGCACAGGTCGGGGTGGAGGAGTAGCAGCAATCTTCCACTCAAGTTTGTTAATCAACCCCAGACCTAAACATAGTTTTAATTCATTTGAGAGCGTCACTCTTAGCCTCTCTGATCCTAACTGGAAAAATCAAAAACCAGTCCTGTTTGTTATTGTGTACCGTCCTCCTGTCCCTTACTCTGAGTTTTTAAATGAATTCTCAGAGTTTCTGAGTGACTTTAATATCCATGTAGATGTTGATGATAACTGCCTCAACACTGCATTTAATTCACTATTAGACTCCATTGGTTTTACCCAAAATGTAAATAAACCCACTCACTGTTTTAATCACACCCTTGATCTTATTCTGACATACAGTGTGGAAGTTGATCAGTTAATAGTTTTTCCCCAAAACCCTCTTTTATCTGACCATTTCTTAATTACATTTGAATTTACAATACCAAACTTTACTAAACCTACAGATAAGATTCACTATAGTAGATGTTTATGTGAAAATACTGAGCTCCTCTCCTCTGTCCTTTCTCATGTATCAATGCAAATGCCATCACATCATTAACTTTGTGTCTTCTCTCTCCTGTAGTTGTGTTTCCTCCTCTCTGTCTCCCTCTCTCTGTACTTTTCTGCAGGTATCCTCGGCCCGGAGCTGTACATCTCCAGAATCCAGTTGACCTGCCCAATGTTCTTGCTGCTTGTTGTTGTCTTATTGCCTGCTGTTCTTTTCTCTCTTCTCTTTCCACTCACCCCAACCGGTTGAGGCAGATGGCCCCCACTATGAGCCTGGTTCTACTGGAGGTTTCTTCCTCTAAAGGGAGTTTTTCCTCTCCACTGTTGCCTAAAGCTTTCTCAAATGGGATTGTTGGGTTTTCTCTATAATTTTTTGTATAAATATTTTCTGTAAGGTCTTAAACCTTACACTGTAAAGTGCCTTGAGATAACTTCTGTTGTAAATTGGCGCTATACAAATAAAACTGAATTGAATTGAATTGAAATAATAACTGAAATAAAGAATGGAGGAGTGATTTAGAGTTACATGTCTGTTAAATATAGAAATAAAAAATCATGAATGTTTTTTTTTTAAGTTAGAATTATTATAAATAAAAGTTGTGGTTGTATTAGAAACAGTGACATATCTTTTTATGACATTCTACTTTTAATAACAACATCACCACAAAAAGGAAAACTACTGCATATAAATGTACTCAAATTATTGAATCCTAACATGAGAGTTTCCAGTTTACAGTGTGGAGGATTGGGAGCTGAGAACTGAGGACAGAGCTTCACAGCTTCTCTCTGAGAGGTTACAGCCACTCAGTCTGAAAAACAGTGATGTATAAGATGAAAACATTTGTGTTAAGATATAATTAAATATGTTTCAATACAAGTAAACAAGTAATAAGTTCTGTTCTGTTGTTGAAATACAGTAGCTGTGGATTTAATGATGAATAAATTCCACTATCTTTACACTTACACAACTTTCTTAGAGACTTTGACGACTCCCAGCACAAACAAAAAATCCTCCTCTGAAAAGTTTGAAGAGTATTTAAATGGATCAAACACGTCCAGATCTTTTCCTGATGACACCAACATGAAGAGCAGAGCTGACCACTGAGAAGGAGAGAGTTTATATGTGGAGAGACTTCCTGAGTCCAGGTACTGTTGGATCTCCTCCACTAGAGAACGATCATTCAGTTCATTCAGACAGTGGAACAGGTTGATGCTTTTCTCTGCTGAGGGAGTCTCTTTGATCTTCTTCTTGATGTACTGGACTGTTTCCTGATTGGTTGGTGATCTGCTTCCTGTCTTTGTCTGCAGACCTCGTAGAAGAGTCTGATTGGTCTGCAGTGAAAGACCGAGGAGAAAGCGAAGAAACAAGTCCAGGTGTCCATTTGAACTCTGTACGGCCTCGTCCACAGCACTCTGGTGGAGAAGTTTTTGTTCAGGTCTAAACAGTTTGTACCACAGAGAAGTTGACTGTTCTTCAGACAGCAGATTGACTCCAGAGTTGATGAAGGTCAGATGGACATGAAGAGCAGCCAGAAACTCCTGAACACTCAGATGGACGAAGCAGAACACCTTGTCCTGGTACAGTCCTCTCTCCTCTTTAAAGATCTGTGTGAACACTCCTGAGTACACTGAGGCTGCTCTGATATCGATGCCACACTCTGTCAGGTCTGATTCATAGAAGATCAGGTTTCCTTTCTGCAGCTGCTCAAAAGCCAGTTTTCCCAGAGACTCAATCATCTTCCTGCTCTCTGGACTCCAGTGTGGATCTGTCTCAGCTCCTCCATCATACTTGATGTTCTTCCGTTTGGACTGAACCACCAGGAAGTGGATGTACATCTCAGTCAGGGTCTTGGGCAGCTCTCCTCCCTCTCTGGTTTTCAACACATCCTCCAGAACTGTAGCAGTGATCCAGCAGAAGACTGGGATGTGACACATGATGTGGAGGCTTCGTGATGTCTCGATGTGGGAGATGATTCTTCTGGCCTGCTCCTCATCTCTGAACCTCTTCCTGAAGTACTCCTCCTTCTGTGGGTCGGTGAATCCTCTGACCTCTGTCACCATGTCAACACACTCAGGATGGATCTGATTGGCTGCTGCAGGTCGTGTGGTTATCCAGAGGCGAGCAGAGGGAAGCAGGTTCCCCCTGATCAGGTTTGTCAGCAGCACATCCACTGAGGTGGACTCTGTAACATCAGTCAGGATCTGATTGTTGTGGAAGTCCAGAGGAAGTCGACACTCATCCAGACCGTCCAAGATGAACACAACCTGGAACTCTTCAAACCTGCAGATTCCTGCTTCTTTGGTTTCAGTAAAGAAGTGATGAACAAGTTCCACCAAGCTGAACTTTTTCTCTTTCAGCACATTCAGCTCTCTGAAAGTCAATGGAAATGTGAACTGTATGTCCTGGTTGGCTTTGTCTTCAGCCCAGTCCAGAGTGAACTTCTGTGTTAAGACTGTTTTCCCAATGCCAGCCACTCCCTTTGTCATCACTGTTCTGATTGGTTCTTCTCTTCCAGGTGAGCCTTTAAAGATGTCTTCTTGTCTGATGGTTGTTTCTGGTCTGTCTGGTTTCCTGGATGCTGTTTCAATCTGTCTGACCTCATGTTCATCATTGACCTCTCCAGTCCCTCCCCCTGTGATGTAGAGCTCTGTGTAGATCTGGTTCAGAAGGGTTGGGTTTCCTGCTTTAGCAATCCCCTCAAACACACACTGGAACTTCTTCTTCAGATTAGATTTAAGTTTAGACCTGACATCCGAAATATCAGCAGTATCTGGTTGAAGAACAGATAATAAGATGTAACATTAGTGACCTGTTCACAACAGACACTGTGTGATTTTTTCCACTCCACAATTCTTGCACTTGTAATTTTTTTAAATCACTGTACAATCAAAGCTAATTTAAGATGGTTTATCACCAACTTAACTGATAATTGATAATAATTAATAATTTAACAAACACTGTTAAACGTAAATGTAAATGAAGGTTTCTAATTAATCAGTAAGACGACACTAACAGTGAAAATGTGGGGCTCAGATAGAAATGATAATTTTTCTTACAGGAAAGCAGATTGCTGTCTTCCTACTTTATTCCAATAGCTCGTTATGCTGCTAATGCAAATTTATTTATTCAAAAGAAAACTGATCATTAGAAAACCCTTGTTGAACTTATGGTAACACAGTTGCAGTCATGTATCTTTTCATAAAAACATTGTAACTCCTATCTGTGTCCACATTTGTGACTGGTAGTGTAACTACAAAGTTTATATAAGAAATGACTGCTAACATCTCCTCTGTAAATTAACTACACATCTACTGGTGCTATAGAGACATCACATATAAACAACATGAAATGAGGGTCATTACTAAAGATGAAGTCAGGAAAGCTATGAAGAATGGAAAGGTCCAGTTGGTCCAGATGAACATTGGAGACATAGACCGATTTAGTAGAGACAGCAGCGGAGTGGTTAACCAGATTATTTAGGTTTAAAAGTTTGGAAAGTGAGCCTTGACGATGCCTGACAAGGTGTACATTGTACTGAATAATAGTAGGAGAAGAGTTGAGGTGACCAACTGTGACCAACTATATGATTTCAGGCCAAGAAAGAGCAGCACAGACGTGTTGTTTGCTTTGAGGATGTTAATGAAGAAGTGTATAAAAGTGACCTTTATGATGCTTCATGTTCTGTAAAAGCAACTTCGCCACCTCTAGAACTTTATCACTGTACATCTGGAACATTGAATCTACTGTTTCTAATCTGTCTGCTTTCTCTAGTTTGAACTTTTTGATGTTCTGTAAACCATCTGGTAACTTCACATTCTGCAGCCACTGGAAATCTTTTAGTTCCTCTTCTCCCAAATCCTCCAACATGTCCAGGAGCTCCTCCTTTAGAGACCTCTCCATCTGTGAAACAAATCAGAGGTCATTTGAAAAAGAGAAAAACAAGGTTCAGCATGTCATGTCATCATCAATTATCAGTGTCTTGTTGGATCAGACTGGTTGTACTGGGCAGCTCCCAGCATCAATGTGCTATTGTCAGTGTGAGACAGAGAAGAAAAACACTGGTACTAAGTAAACCTGAGTTTAAAAACTAGAAATCTGCCCCTGTGAAATACCACCTCTGCTTTTCGAACTGTCCTCAAGAGACGAGACTGAGTAAAAAAACAAACAAACAAAAAACACAATACAAAAATAAAGCAACAGAGAGAGAGAACTAAATCCACATCCACATCAGCTCACACACACTTTCTACCTTCATGTGGAGAGGAAACACAAATCATTGATGTGCAGTGAAAACTGAAATCCTCCTTTCCATCATTTCTCCTGGACAAAGATCAGCTGCTCCTCCACTGATTGGCTCTTCTTTCCTCTTTCATATCAGTGTCACTTGAATGCAGTCATTCTCATTTACATCAGTGAGAGTTTCAACTTTAGCAGTGATGCAAATCCACAAATCATCAAGATTAAAACACTTTAATCACAGAAATCAACTAATTTTCAGTCAAAATTCATCAGCTACTGATCAGAAAGTTGGATTCCAGTAAATCACTGAAAAACATAACAATTTGTCTCCAAACTGGTGAAATGCTGGTGAAATAAGAAGTGAACAACTACTATTGATGGGCAAATGATACAGAGGCTTCGGAGCGTGTCACTCTTCCTGAAGCGCAATGATTCGAATCGCTGTATCGGAGCTTGTATCGAAACACCAGAGTCACGTGACCTATGACATTCGAAGTTTCATTTGGATCATGGGAATGACCTTGGATCCAGAGACTCTTTTCTCTTCAGACAGCTCCACTGTAGCTGGATTGAAAGGAGCGAGCACGCTGAGAGTTTCTCCTCTGATTTCATGGTGTTCAGCAGTAAGTGGAGTGATATCTGTTTTTAAAGAGGCCACAGATTCCCACACTGGCTCCTTTTGGTCCTTCATTCTTCCAGCATGTGGTCTGAGCTGTTCCATCGTGTTGGAACAACTTCATGATATGAACTTATTAATAATAAAGTGAAGGTTTTAAAGCTTTAGTGAGAATTTCAACATACCTGAGTTCATCACTGGAGTATTTACAGCTTCTTTATTTTCATGTCGTGCTCTGTAACGTCTCAGCATTGATCCTGTTTATGTACAGACAGCTCTGTGGAGCAAAGTCCACATTTGACCTGTAAATAAAATCTAAAGTTAATTCACATTAAAATAATTTAAATGAACAGTCACTCAGAAAAGAATTGGAACATGATTAACTGAGTAAAAGTGGAAACAGGAAAAATAACATTTACCTTATTTGGTGTTATAAGATCAAAATGTCCTTTTTCTTCATGTTTCCATAATATCACACACAAACAGAACCAAACTAAAAAACGTCTCCTGTTTTTCTTTCAGCATGAATCAAAATGAATCCAAAGTTTCCTCCATGTTGAACACGTGGTTTTTCTTAAAGTGGATTTTGCTCTTTGTGCCAGGTTTGAACCAGGTTCATAGTGGGCGGCCATCTGCCTCAACCGGTTGGGGTGAGTGGAAAGAGGAGAGAGAAAAGAACAGGAGGCAATAAGACAACAACAAGCATCAAGAACATTGGGCAGATGAACTGGATTCTGGAGATGTACAGCTCCAGGCCATCTCAACATGAGACATGGGATGCAGCAGCATCCACACAACACAAGTAAAGCCCCTGCTACTGCTAAAGATACCAAAGAAGAAGCAAGTACTGCATGCATACATTTCAGAACCATCAGGTCACTGGCAGAAGGGGGCAGGTGACCAAGAATGGTCTTGATGCTGCACATGCAACATAATTAGATACGTAGCTTCTTAAGCAGTAAACTATGGAACAAATTCAACCTAGGAAGCATATGTCCTCCTGTCTATGCATTCTGTCATCACTAACCCTTTCCGCTTTCTCCTGTCCTATCGCTCTCTTCCTTATATGTTGTTTTCAGTACTATTAGTCTGCTCTCTTGGAGTTATATTCTCGTGCCACAATATGGATGTAACAATCAACAAAACCATGACAACTATGTGAACTTCAACCCACATCAAGGTGGACTCTTCTATTTCCATGATAGCGTGACTTGAGATGTGTCTAAGTCCCTAAAGTCCTAGAGGTATTGTTGGTTTCTTCACTGGTTTGAGACGAGGGTCCCCTGTTGGAATGCACTCCCCTTTGCAGCCAGACTTTTACCTTGGGATTGTTGGACTCCCCTGGTTACTCTCTAAACAGTAAAGTGTAGCAGTGTAAACAATATTAGTTAGATAAGTAGAGAATCATATAGAATTAAAAGATCTAAGATATAGGCTGAAACCAGGCCATGTAGGACTCAATAAAATCTTTCAACTTCAAAATGCACAGGGAGCCAACGGAGGGCAGAAAGAATAGGTGGGAATAGCTGAGTTCTGGATAATTTAAAAAATATATATATTTGAGTTAAATTGCATCAAAGGACATCCAGATTTTTATATCAGACACACAAAATTGTAAAGAACTCTTCCATGTTGCATGGTCCATGAGTGCGATAGAGCGATACAACTGTGTGTCATCAGCGTAATAGTGGAATAAATCACTACATCTGCATAGAAACATCTGAGGGCAGCACTAAACACAGTATTAAAACACTAAAACAGAACATTTACCATAGTCAACATTTATGAAAAGGTCAATGATGACCAGTAGAAGAGTTATCTCTGTTAGCTGACTAGCTTATTATGTTGGTAACTATATGATTGATTGAACCAAGGTAAGTTTTTGCCCTGACCTTCAATTTTTTGAAGGTTTTCAGTGTTGTCATGTTTCATTCTCAGCTTCTTGAACACCAACACAAAAACTCTTCTTCCACTTGGACACTTTGGATTTTGCTCCAAATGTTCAACTGAAACTTTTCCATCACAGAGACCAAGAACAAAGTTGAAGTGAATAAAGCTCAATTTGAGCTCAGTGTGTTGGTTCAATACAGCAGCCTGAAGGAACACACTGATGTCCTGCTGCAGGATACAAACACATGCTTTTATTCTGAAAGGTCCAACTTCAGCTTCTGCTCCAGCAACTGCAGGAGTCATTGTTTGATCAAGTCAGACACACAGATGTGTTTCCAGATGTGTGTGGATGCTGTAGATCAGGGGTATCAAACTCAATTGCACAGGGGGCCAAAATCCAAAACACTTTAGATTGTGGGCCGAACAGGATGAACATTTATTAAACACACTAAAACGAAACTTTTAAAACTTTTTTTAACTTTAATATGAATAAAAACAGATTTTTATTCCATGTCTAAATTATACAAGTTAGAAATAAAGTAAACATTCAAAGTACAAACATTCAAATTTATTTGCTCTTATGTCATTTTATATAAAAATAAACTTAAATTTTAAATATTCCAAAACATTTTACTTTCCATAAAAATATATCCTGTCAAAATTATACAAATTCTAAATGTGAACATGCTGCATAACAAAACCTGGAAATATAAATACAATTTGTGCTTTTCAGCAATAACAAATCAAATCATTCCGTTGCTCTTCTCTTTTTATCAGAGCTGGGTGCCTGGCATCTTTTTTTGGCAACAAGTTAGTTTATGTTTGGTGTGAAGTTCGAGCCGCATGTAGACGAAGCTGGGGCATTTCTGTGGAAATGGAGTGAACAAACTGTGCAGCCCTGCAGTGTCGTACTTTGCCTTCAGTCATTACACTGCAGCTTAATCAGCTCCTTCTGAATCTGCACAGGTGCAGTTTCCACATCAAAGCAAAATAATTTTTTTGTTCGTCAAAGTCACCAAAACGCAGTGCGCTCAGTTTATCAGCAAAATGCGTATTTGGGAACACCGTTGTGCCGACTTGGTTTAACATAACTTGGCATCACTGGGCTACCTTGGCAAAAACCTGCAGCATCATAAGCTAGATTTGATTAACATGGGAAGTGTTCGGCAAGGCAGATGAAGCGCTGCATTAGGGGATCTGTGCCTTATTATGTTACAATTACAAGCCGGGTCAGATGTGGCCTGCGGATCTTGAGTTTGACACATATGCTGTAGATGAACCAGCAGCACTTACAGATACAGTCCACAACAACAGTGAGTCCACTCCTGGTCAGTATCACTAAAATGTCAAGTCACTTCAAATCGTCCCCATTTCAGGAGATCTGACTTTAGTTGGACTCATTTAACTCCAAATAAAGATGATTGGAGAACAAAAGTCAGGAAACTTTCCTTCATGAAGTTCATGGATGTGTTTGACTTGAATCTTTGGTCTTGTTGGGTCATTTGTGCTGACGTCACTATGAACAGCAGCACTGACATCTAATACTGTCAGTGGATCGGAAAAGAGAAAGAGACAAAAGACAGAACAAGACTTCAGAACAAGTCCTCAACATCTGGATCCTGGAATAATCGTAGCTTCATCTTTAAAGAACTGGAAGAGGAACAAGTTTACAAGGAATCATTTAGAACTGGTTCAAGAAGAAACTGATTGAATCCATGAATCTGAAAACGTGTGTGTGAGTGAAAGAGACAGACATGTACAGACTGAACTATCTGTTCAACAGAGACGACGTTTCTCTGACAGGACGACACTCTCAGTACTACACTTAACACAGAGACACTGAGGAACCAGGAGACCAGAACCTAAACCCAGGATAAAGAGGTTCAGTGAATGTGGTGTTGAAGGTGTGGAGGTGGATCAGTTTGTGAGAGGAGGCTCTGTAGAAGGACAGAGTCCCAGCAGGACAGTCCACATACACTGATACTCTGTGAGAGACAGAGGAGGAGATGGATGTGAATCTGTTATTGTGACAGACAGAGTAACCACGATCAGAGCAGCTCAGACTCCAGGAATGATTGTTCCATCCAAACACACGATCTAGGCTATCTCCTAAACCTCCGATTCCTCTGTAACTCACTGATAGATAAACTTCTCCGCTCCACTCGACCTCCCAGTAACAGCAACCAGTCAGACCATTACTACACAGCAGCTGAGGCCAATGGTCAAATCTGTCTGGATGATCAGGATATGACTGATCCTCCTCCTCATATGTCACCTTCCTGTTGTTGTCAGACAGTCGTAGTTGTCTGTTCACTGTGTTTGTGTCAATGGTGAGTTGACAGAAATCTGATGGAGAGAACAAGACACAATCCAGCTGCAGTTATTAATCTATCATCAGTTTGATGAGGACTCATGACATCAGGGATTTGAATGAGTGATGTGACAGTTTGAAGATGGTTGAATGTTGCTGCTTTGTTTTCATCAGTCTCATTAAAAACACACTTACACTTCCTCAGACCTGGTCTCAACCATCGGACTCCACCAGGCTCCACCCTGAAAGGAGGAGGGGGGTCAGAGCAGCACATTCTCTTTCAGCATGCACACATGGACATTACATGGCTCTCATACACACAGTGTGTTCTGGTTCTGTTCTAATGGAGGCTTGTATGTAGGGATGGACATTCAGCAAACAACTAAGGAATTGGAATTCTACGGAGCAGGGAGGTGACATGGAGGAAAGATTTCAATTCTCTAGTTCACAGCAGTTTTGGTGTCAGACACCTGCTTTCAGTCTCACTCTGTCACCAGACAAACTAATGTGACACCACAGGAAGCAGGAAACTGGAGAGCAAAGTCCAAGAGGCTCAACTCCACATACATGGACTCTGTGTGTGTGTTTTCCTCTCTCTAATGTCTGTGGACTGATCTCAGCTGTGCTTCACACGTTGTCCTGTGTTCAGAGGAAGTCTAGTTCACCTCCAGCTACTGGATATTGATCATTACACACAGACTTTGTGGCTTCATCTGATTTGGTGTCAGATTTGTTGGAGCAGCCAGAGACAGAAAGTGAAAACAGGAGTTTGAGGAGAAAAACATTCAATCACAAACTAATTCTTCAACTGGGAACAACAAGGAGTTTTTCCTCTTTGACAGATTGTAATGATGAAATGAACATGTTCTAGTTCTGATTTACTGTCTCCTATATATGACACAAGATCTCATCATGACAAGATCAGGACCTCAGGAAGGTGAAGATGCTTCAATCATCACTATTTGAGGAGACAGAGACATGATGCTGTGACCAGATTCAATCCTCTGATATTCATTCATTGTCATAAGTTGGATGAATTTCCTGCTCACTTCACAGAATCTAATGTAACACCTGATTTCATCATGAGGAGATTTGTTCACAAAGTCAGAATGAGACACTGAAGTCAGAATTACAGGAGCTCCCCTCTTTTCTTTGCTGAATGTAAAGTGCTTCAGTGAAGATTTGTCATCAGCTGAGAGGAAATGTTTCCAGCACAAAACTACTTTCTGCTGCAGTGTTCATCAACACGACTCCACAGTGAGACACAAACTGATGCTGACACATTTTTCTTCCTTTCATGGCAAAGGGGTGCATTTGTTTTACTCATCTAAACAAACAGTCATTAATCATTAACATCCTTATATCTTTAGCATCCCCCATCGGACATTGTCTGTGGCTGCGGCAGGACTCTCTATACCTGAGAGTGCCCAGTGTCCAGTCTGGATCCTGCAGTCCAGCAGACAGCAGCGTCACTCCTGTGTCTCCTGGATGATTGTAGCTCAGGTCCAGCTCTCTCAGATGGGAGGGGTTGGAGCTCAGAGCTGAGTCCAGAGAAGCACAGCCTTCCTCTGTGATCAGACAGCCTGACAGTCTGCAGATAAATAAAACAAGACACAGGAGACTTGGTGCTGATGTTTTTTGTACAGACCAACATCACATACTCCTATTTGGATTTGATGCTAAATTAGTAATTAGTAATTATGTTTTGCATCAGTTGTTCATGAAATGTAATCTGATTTTCACTAAAGTCACAAATATAAACAAACACAATATTTCTAATTTGATAAAACACCTGAAGAGTCCTGATCTTTCATGTCTTCATTGAACACAACCATTAAACATACAGAGTGATGGTGGAAAAAGTCAGTGAAACACTGACTGATGTCACAACGTATAGTCAGGTGTTAGCAAACCTAGAGTTCAATCAATGAAATAAAGAATGGAGTTGTGGTTTAGAGCTACATGTCTTTTCAATAAAGAGATGAAATGTCATGAATTTTTTATTTTATGAAGCTAGATTATATACAAAAGTTGTGGTTGTTTATGTTTGTGACTTTAAAGAATATCACATCACATGTAAACACAAAATCAAACAATTTTGATCCATTAAATAATAATAGCAACACAACCTTTTTTGCCACTCTACCTTTAATAACAATGTTAACAAGAAAATTAAAAGTGTTCATGGAGACAACGTTTCTGATTCTGAGAAAAACTGCTACATAAAAATGTATTGAAGTTAATGAATCCTGACCTGAGAGTTTCCAGTTTACAGTGTGGATTCTTCAGTCCAGCAGACAGAAGCTTCACTCCTGAATCCTGCAGGTTGTTGTTACTCAGGTCCAGTTCTCTCAGACTAGAGGACTGGGAGCTGAGAACTGAGGACAGAGCTTCACAGCTTCTCTCTGAGAGGTTACAGCCACTCAGTCTGAAAAACAGTGATGTATAACATGACAACATTTGTGTCAAACTGTAATTGTCACAATTCCTGCCTGATTCTGGTCCAGTTTGTTTCTCTCTCTCTTCCACCTGGTCCCACTCCTGCTGCTCTGCTCCCCAGTCACTTCCTGTTATGCCCATACATGGACTGACTTACTCTTCCATTCCCTTTGCACTAATTACTGATCAGTTCCTCTTGTATTCACCCTCTCCTTTATAAGCGCCCTTCAGCTCCCAGTTCCCTGTTAGATTGTCAGTTCTGACAATGACTCTTCAGGCATTTTCCCGCCTTGTTCCCTGCCTTGCTTCCCTGTCCATGTTATACCCTTGTGATTTCTTCCAACCTTGTTTAAAAAAACCTTGTCTCCCTCTCTCACAAGCCCTTAGGTTAATGGACTTTGTACCTCAGCCAGTGTGAGTTTTTGCCTGCGTCTGTGCAGTGATTTTCTCTTGTTCCTTTGTATCTCTAGTTTAGGTTGTAACTTTGTTCCCCACCATGCTTCAGTTTGTTTTTTGTTGTCACTTTGTTTTTGTGTTTAGACCAGTTTCTTGCTGTGTTCTTTTGATACCTCCCTCTAGTTAGTTTCCCATTTTCTCTGCTTTTAAAACTGTGTTATAATAAATCATTTTCTTTGCATTACTTGTCTCTTGTGACTCCATTCCTTGACAGTAATCACCTTTAATGTTGACCCTGAACTAAAAAAATTCAACACCGTTAAATCAAATCTGACAGGAAGGTACAGTTATTTTATATATTGTAAAAATATTGATGAGAAACTTTGCAACTTAAAACTTGTGACATTACAACATTTAAGCAGTTTGGGAGCAGTTCTGAACATTTTAAACATCTCCAGTTATTTAAAACTTGACTTGACCTGAGAGTTTCCACTTTACAGTGTGGATTCTCCAGTCCAGCAGACAGAAGCTTCACTCCTGAATCCTGCAGGTTGTTGTTACTCAGGTCCAGTTCTCTCAGACTAGAGGACTGGGAGCTGAGAACTGAGGACAGAGCTTCACAGCTTCTCTTTGAGAGGTTACAGCCACTCAGTCTGAAAAACAGTGATGTATAACATGATAACATTTGTGTCAAGCTGTAATCACATTTAATGTTAACTCTGAAAAAAAAAAAATCAGACTAAAACATGTATATGATAAAGCTGATGAGAAACTTCTGCAAGTCAAAAATACTAACATTAAGAAATTTTAACTGTTTGGGTCTCTCCCAGTTATTTACACTTTGAGGTTTCCACTTCACAATGTGGATTCTCTATTCCAGACATTAATGGGCATTCAACTATCCCATACTTACAAAGCTTTGTTAGCAGCTTTCACCACTGGAAGCAGCCTCAGAAGAGCCTCCTCTGAAGCAGAGTATTTCTTCAGATCAAACACATCCAGATCTTTTCCTGATGACAGTAAGATGAAGACCAGAGCTGACCACTGAGCAGGAGACAGTTTATCTGTGGAGAGACTTCCTGAGTCCAGGTACTGTTGGATCTCCTCCACTAGAGAACGATCATTCAGTTCATTCAGACAGTGGAACAGATTGATGCTTTTCTCTGCTGAGGGAGACTCTCTGATCTTCATCTTGATGTACTCAGTTGTTTCCTGATTGGTCTGTGATCTACTTCCTGTCTTTGTCTGCAGACCTCGTAGGAGAGTCTGATTGGTCTGCAGTGAAAGACCGAGGAGAAAGCGGAGAAACAAGTCCAGGTGTCCATTTGGACTCTGTACGGCCTTGTCCACTGCACTCTGGTGGAGAGGTTTTTCTTCTGGTCTAAACTGTTTAGAAACTGACTGTTCTTCAGACAGCAGATTGACTCCAGAGTTGATGAAGGTCAGATGGACATGAAGAGCAGCCAGAAACTCCTGAACACTTAGATGGACGAAGCAGAACACCTTGTCCTGGTACAGTCCTCTCTCCTCTATGAAGATCTGTGTGAACACTCCTGAGTACACTGAGGCTGCTCTGATATCGATGCCACACTCTGTCAGATCTGATTCATAGAAGATCAGGTTTCCTTTCTGCAGCTGCTCAAAAGCCAGTTTTCCCAGAGACTCAATCATCTCCCTGCTCTCTGGACTCCAGTGTGGATCTGTCTCAGCTCCTCCATCATACTTGATGTTCTTCAGTTTTGACTGAACCACCAGGAAGTGGATGTACATCTCAGTCAGGGTCTTGGGCAGCTCTCCTCCCTCTCTGGTTTTCAACACATCCTCCAGAACTGTAGCAGTGATCCAGCAGAAGACTGGGATGTGACACATGATGTGGAGGCTTCGTGATGTCTTGATGTGGGAGATGATTCTTCTGGCCTGCTCCTCATCTCTGAACCTCTTCCTGAAGTACTCCTCCTTCTGTGGGTCAGTGAACCCTCTGACCTCTGTCACCATGTCAACACACTCAGGAGGGATCTGATTGGCTGCTGCAGGTCGTGTGGTTATCCAGAGGCGAGCAGAGGGAAGCAGGTTCCCCCTGATCAGGTTTGTCAGCAGCACATCCACTGAGGTGGACTCTGTCACATCACTCAGGATCTGATTGTTGTGGAAATCCAGAGGAAGTCGACACTCATCCAGACCGTCCAAGATGAACACAACCTGGAACTCTTCAAAACTGCAGATTCCTGTTTCTTTGGTTTCAGTAAAGAAGTGATGAACAAGTTCCACCAAGCTGAACTTTTTCTCTTTCAGCACATTCAGCTCTCTGAAAGTCAATGGAAATGTGAACTGTATGTCCTGGTTGGCTTTGTCTTCAGCCCAGTCCAGAGTGAACTTCTGTGTTAAGACTGTTTTCCCAATGCCAGCCACTCCCTTTGTCATCACTGTTCTGATTGGTTCATTTCTTCCAGGTGAGCCTTTAAAGATGTCTTCTTGTCTGATGGTTGTTTCTGGTCTGTCTTGTTTCCTGGATGCTGCTTCAATCTGTCTGACCTCATGTTCATCATTGACCTCTCCAGTCCATCCCTCTGTGATGTAGAGCTCTGTGTAGATCTGGTTCAGAAGGGTTGGGTTTCCTGCTTTAGCAATCCCCTCAAACACACACTGGAACTTCTTCTTCACATTAGATTTAAGTTCACTCTGACAAACTACAGAAGGAGTTCCTGAATGAAACCACAAAAACATGATCAATATAATTTCTAATGAAAACACAGTTTGACAGTTTCATGACTCTAAATGATTCACATTTCAACATATTTACACTCAACATCTTCAGCTCTCAGTAAATGTCTCATTTGTCCATGATGTTAAATGTTTAGAGAAATCCTCTTACTGCTCTGCAGACAGTCAGCCAGCTCCTCCTGCTTCATTCTCCTCAGGAAGTTCAGTGTGATCTTCAGAAATGCCTCTCTGCTGCTCCTCCTCTGCTCTTCATCCTCACCATCCAACACCTTCTCATCCTCCATCTCACTCTCTAAGCATTGTGGGTAATCTGTAGTCAGAACCTTGTGGATCTTCTTCAGCTCGTTCTTCACAAAAGTGACAATGTTCTCCTCCAGCAGCTGGAACAGAAACTATATGTATAACACAATGCAAGACAAATCATGGAGCCATACATCAGATCCATGTTGGACAGACTGACAATCCACTGGTCTAAAAAGTGCAGCATGGAGATTATTGGGAACACAACAGATGGAAAAGTAGTAGTTGGACATGTACAGACCACAAATATAGAGTCCAGCTGTGTTGGATGCTGCTGGGCAGACTGAGCACTGGGAACCTCTGAGCTCTCCTGGTCCACTCTGTGGAGGAATCATCAAGAATGAGCTCACAGTATGTCTGTCCACACAGAGACACACACAAGGTAAAGGTCCATGAAGACAGATTTGATGTGAACAGTGAATCAGAGACTCCCTGTAGTGGTGAAGCTTTACTGTCACCAGTCACTTTGGTTTAGTCTCAGCGGCTCTGAACAACAGATATCTCTGCCTCCCTCACTGAACAATGCTCAAGAGTTGGAACAAGGCATCCAGAGACAGAGTCTGCTTGGATCACACTGGTTGTACTGGGCAGCTCCCAGTCTGAATATGTTGAACTGTGTGAGTATGAGGCAGAGTGCTGCTGCTCACACAATTCACTTTGACTAATTCACATTTGAACAACTTCATTCATTCATTAGTTGGTGGATCCTAAATGAATCTTCAGACGTCAGCTCTGGTACTGACACTGGGGACAAACAGTCCTCTACACTGACTTCAACAACATTAGAACTAAAGTCTTCCAACAGAAAGTGAAGAAGTCAAGATTCTTTAAGACATTTGTACCAAAATCTTCATTTGGAGAACTTCAATCACAAAGATTTGATCAGAGTTCAACATTTGTGGTGTTCAGCTGCTTCCTTTGACGTCTGCCTGCAAGTCAGCACTTCATTAGAAGAGGAGCAGCCCCCTGAGACCCTCTACAGGATCAGTGGTTTAGCTACTGGCTGGATGGAGATTTAATCCATGATCAGAGTGTTTGCTGGAAGAATAGTGAAGAAAGCTTCTCCTTCAAATCAACAGTTCAAACAGAAATCAACTTACTCACATCAGAAATATCCAGAAATCCAAAGAACACAACAATTTATCATCAGAGAAAGTTTACATCATATTGTTCAGACTGATTTTAAACTCACAACAACTTACTCTGTGTCTGATGAAGGTTGCTGTTTAAAATTAATAAAACGTCCCATTGACCCGTCACTCTTCAAGGACTTACAGCTGGGTTTAGGTCCTGGTCCAGGAGATTCTGGTCTTTGATGGGACCTGATAGAAAAACAACTTTGGTGACGCTCACATATTCAGTCAAAGTTTCCTTCATCAATGACAAATAGAATCAGAAGAATAGTAAAAATGTCCTGATGAAATATTCAATTCTAGATGAGACTTGGAGACAGAATCAGTCCGATGGTCTCAGTCATCTCACCTCTGAGCTTTGGTCTGGCTCTCATGGTCCCCACACAGAGTGGTTTTAGAGGGAGGGACTCCCTCCTCTCTGTCCTCACACTGATCCATGCTGCTGAATCCACATCCACATCAGCTCACACACACTTTCTACCTTCATGTGGAGAGGAAACACAAATCATTGATGTGCAGTGAAAACTGAAATCCTCCTTTCCATCATTTCTCCTGGACAAAGATCAGCTGCTCCTCCACTGATTGGCTCTTCTTTCCTCTTTCATATCAGTGTCACTTGAATGCAGTCAGACAGCAGTGGGAGGCAGAGGAAGCTGCCATCAGCTGCTCTACTTCTACTATCAGTCCACTAGATGGAGGCATGAAGCTGCAGCCCAGCACACACAGGATGATGGACCAACATTTACACTCACTCAGTCATTTGGACTGATGCTGATACTTCACTAACTTTTCCACCACTAAACAACATTTAGAGATAAACACAGAAAAATAATCTGATCATCTGTGTTATCTGAAAAAATCATGGAGATACTTTAAAAACTGCACGTACAGTAAACTTTGAATGTGTGTTACTGTGTAAACATCACTAATGTTGCTTCAAGTAAAGGTAAAGTTCTCTTCACATGTACTGACAAGCAATGAATGTTGACGACTTTTACAAAATAATTTCAGAAAAATACTTCAATATAGTCAAAATGAAAACAGGTTTTTACAAAGTAATGTCAATGAAATAAAAATATGAAAGGTGAAATCAGTGTTTGCATTGATATTCACCCTCTTCAGGTCAGTATTTAGTAGATGCACCTTTGGCTGCAATCACAGCATGGAGTCTGTGTGTATGTCAATTAGGTTTGCGCATCTGGACACTAGAATTTTTCTGTATGTACAGTCTCTCCTATCTCAGTTGCAGAAGCTTGGATCTTCCTGATAGTAGTGATTGATCTGTTAGTGGCCTCTCTGTCTTGTCTTATTTTTGCATAGTCACTCAGTTTGTGGACTCCCTTTTCTAGGCACGTGCCATATTCCTATAATTTCTTGATGATGGATTTCACTGAACTCTGGGGGATGTTCAGTGCCTGGGAGATGTCTTTATCCTCATCATTGTTGAGAAGAGTACCCACAGTTTGGTTGTACTCCCAACGTGCACTGACAATAAAGTCTGTTCTAATTCTAATTCTGTTTTAATTACTAATTACTTGAGCTGTTCATTCTGTAATACTTTATATTCTATACATACTCTTTATAATATTTTTTGGTTTGTATTTAAAATGAATTAATTAATTTGAAAAGTAACTTTAACTGAAGAGAAATGTAGTGAAATAAAAAGTAAAATATCTCCGTTAGACATGTAGTGGAGCAGAAAATAGAAATACTTAAGTAAAGTACACTAAGTATTGTACTGAAGTACTGGAGCAGCCTAAAACTCCTGGAAGTTACAAACAGAGGAATCTAAAAAAGACACAGTTCAAAACTCAACAACTGACTCAATCAAATCTTTATAAAACATATTCAACATGAATTAGAAGAAAATGGACTGAATGAAAAACGCTGTCATCACTTTGTTTCTCCAGAGGTCCAACTGCAGACCTCAGTTCTGAGTCCAGTGAAACAACAGTGTTACTTTTTATCATGTGATCCCTTCATTGGAGCCGGGATTGTCATTCTCTGTCTGTAGAAACCTCCGCTCTTGTTCACATCAGTGTTTTTCTGATGAACACTGGTTTTATTTCAGTGTTCAGACAATCTCTGGTTTTAACTCACAGATATATTTTGTCCTGCTTCTGAACCCAGTTTGGATTGGATGTGCTCACGTTCTGTTCAAAATCTCTCCTTTAAACTACATTTTATTCATTTTGAAATGCTTCAGTTTTCAGACACACTACACTCATCATCACTCAAAAACTTTCAAGGCTCCTGGAGCCTCAAACATCAGTTGTGAACATGTTTTTATCAAGTCTATGATGTGATGATATGAGGACATTTGATGATGTGTTCATGAACTTTGTGTTTTTCTGTTTCACTGCTGCACAAACCAACTGAGCTTTAGAACAAATCACCTGATTCATCTGATTCTAACACATGAACTCAACTTGTTACAAGAAAAAACAACATCAGCAGTGCTGGAAAGGAACTAAGTACATTTACTCAAGTACTGTCGTGTATATTACTAATATTTCGATATTTTATATTTGTACTTTACTTTTCAGATAGAAGTACTGTATCTTCTACTGCTCAATTATTATACAGGGACAAATACAGTTACTAGTTACTTTACACATGAAGATTTGACAGTTTATAAAATACGACAAAGTTTAAAGCAGATTTAAAATCAGAAACATTGATTTGATGAATCCTTTGCTCACTGAGTTGAAGTGGTTTCAGTCAGTTTTCATAGAAACGTCAAACATTTAATGGTTTCACCTTCTTCGAGTAGAGGATCTGCAGCTTTTCCTTCTTTGAAATGACACTAAACTGAATCATTTCGGGTTCAGACTATTGACTGGACAAAACCAACTCAGTGAAGGTTCCACTTTCTCACTTGATTCTGGTTCTGAACAGAACAAACAGTTGATGGATGAAGCAGGAAAAGAATCATCAGATTGATCAATAATGAAAGGAATCATCACAGCTCCATAGAAATCATTCACTGTCTGTGTCTCAGAGTTCTCTTTAATAAACTGAGGGACTTTGGACTAAACCACCTTTGTCCGGATTAACCAGCGGTTCCACCTGGACAAAGGTTTCCTGAGTCACCTGGTTCAACAACGACACCGACTTTATCGACAGTGTTCAGACTAAACGACGACACCGTTGTTGTTTCTAGATTCAGACTGAACACTTTGATAACTGAGCATCTGTCTGACAGTCAGACTACAGGTTTCCACACAGGAGAGAGAACCAACAACAGAAAGAGACAGAAAACATACTCACCCTGAAACGCAGACACTCTGAGCGTCCTCCACTCCCAGCATGCACTGGGAGACTGAGAGAGAAGCAGTAAAAAGTCATAAACTGAAACAATAAACCTGGACTTTGACTCCAATCACACAAACACACTGTTAAAAATTAACAGAACGTCAGAGTCAGTGAACCATGTTCCCTCAGAAAACAGAAAACTGATAGTGAAAGAGTCACAAAGTACAAGTACCACTGTGCATTGTTTCCTGAAGTGAAGTACTAAGTAGATTCTGTAAAATGCTAATAGAAATAAAAACTAATAACTAAGTTCCACTAAAGCTCCTTTTTGTGTGTATTAACCTTTTAAATCAGCATTTCCTGAGAAGACACATCTGAAATTTGACCATTTAACTCAAACACAGGAACAGTTTGACCCTGGAACTCAGCAGCACATCACACTACAACAGGAAATCCTTCTAGTCTCAGCTTCAGTTCAATGAGGAGAGATCAGCAGAGCGTCAATAAAAAGTTATTGGAAAGCAGAAATGATGGAATAGATTTAGTTGGAGTTCCAGCAGAGAGTGAGTGTAAAAGATCTTCCTCATTGAACTTTAGACCAAACTTAATTTTACCTGAACCAGTGAGACGAAAACCCACAGTACAGAAGTCGTACTTCAGAGCGTCAGTGTTTCTAGCTGTGGTGTGGCTGCAGTACTCTGTGGTTGGTGCTGCGTCAGTCATGTTCTGTTCTGAACCCTGAACCAGGATCAAAAGTCCAACCTGCAGTTTCCTGTTCTGCCTCGTCCCCACTCTACAGTGTGAATGTAGATACGGTATCAGTGTAGTAGGTTTATGACTTGTTACCGTATTTCTTATCACACAGTGACTGTACATGATAAATAATTATTATCTGTTACACTGGATCTCACAGATTTAGTCAAACATCTAATAAACATAATTAACAGAGCTCCATAAGTCCCTGAAATAACTGTCTCTGTGTCTGTGGGTCTGGATTAAAACACTATTTTATACTTGTTCATTCTACTGTGATCATGAAACCAACATGTTTGTTGGATTTTATTAAGATTTAACTTATTTTGTGAATGAATGAAGCTTCAGTTACACTGAGAAATGAAACCTAGTTAAAGTTTGTTGTGGACGGTGGTGAAGGAGCAGTTTACAGGACTTTTACACCAGCTGCTCCCACGACTTTTAATAATAATAAAACACTGTTGTGTTGATACAGTATGTGTGACGACAGTGAAAGGCAAACAACAGGCATCATGATGAACCTGATGATAATAAGATACGGTGACACTGGGTGGAGGCAGCAGACTCTGCAGCTAAAGCTAACAGACATTACAACCTTTAAAGATAGTGGTATAGATAGTAGAACTTTCACCTTGTCAGTAGTTGAGGTGGAGCTAGTTTGAAATGTTTCAGTGTAAAACTGAATCAGATTTCACCAACTGATTCTTTGGTTTTTAACTATCAGTGAAATCAATGTAGTGCAGTAAAAATACACACAACCACCAAGTATGAAGTACATTACTGGAGTAAAAGTACTTAGTTACGATCCAAAGAAAAGTACAAGTGTAGTTCAGATGTGTTGAACATGTGACTCTGACACCAGAGAAACTCGACCTTTAAAAAGGATCAAATATTTATTGTCAGCTTGTTTCACATTTGTAGCAGTGGATAAAAACTGGTTCTGTGTTACTGCAGAGACCTGGTGTGGAACTAAACCAGAATCCTGGATCAGGTTCAGACCAGCAGAGTCCAGCAGGTGGCAGCACTGACTGTCTGTTGAGCAGGAAACAGAAGCACTAACTGTTTTTTCCTCCATCTAATAAACAGCTGCAGCTGCAGGTCCAGGTCCAGGATCAGGTCTCAGTTAGTGGGAATCAGAATATGTCCTGGTCCACAACAAGGACAGGGGTCAACAGTCATCACTAAAACTGGACTGAACTGGTCCCGAATGCATCAACACAGTATTTGTTGTTTTAGTGAAGCAGCAAACTGGTTGTAGAAGGACTAGTGAGAGAAGTACTGTTAAGACGTTTCTACATATGCACTCTGGACTGACTCTGGAGGATCAGGTCCAGACATCGTGTGGACTTGTGGGTTCACACATGAAGAACACAGCAGGAGAAAGTCCGGATGACAAGCGTTCCCATGCAGCATTAGATTGATAAACCTGGAGTCAAGTTTAAACCCTGATCTAAAGTAGCATATATACAAACTGGGTCCAGACTGTGTCCTGCTCTGACCTTTGACCTTCTTCCTGCAGTCGATGAATCCAGACAGAGATAAGATCAGACCCAGGATCAGTTCTGAGGCTCTGATGGTGATCTGGTTTCTGTCTGACTCAGGCCTGTAGGGATCTGAGGACGCACGGGTGTATATCCATCCATTATCCGGGGCGGGGTCGCGGGGGCAGCAGTCTGAGCAGAGAGACCCAGACTTCCCTAAAACGGAGGTCTTTACCTTCAAATACACTCGTCACAATATAGAAAGAAGATTGAACCAAATGTGTCCTTGATGACAGTGAGCAGTGAAAATCAAAGACTTCCTCTGATGTTCAGACTCGGTTTAAGTCTTAATGCAGCTGGATGTAAAGAATTCTCTTCACAGAATATATTCGAAGCTGATACTGATCACTGACCAGTCTGTTTCAGTAGCACATTGATTCACATGGAAACTGGGTCGTCTTCAAATCAAAGAGGTTCTGTTGGTTCTGACCAACATATCTTCATCTTCTGATGCTGTGATGATGCCGTTTGTGTCTCATCAGTTCTCTCAGTAACGTTGGTGAAGTCTGCTCTGTGTGGTCTGAACGTCCAGTGAAATAAATGAGGAACATGTTGGTCACAGTATGAAGCTGTGGAAGTTCTGCAGTAGTTTGTCTGATCACTGCTGATAGAAGGTTCTAACAGAGACAAGTCAGCACTGCTGCTCTGGTTCATGTTGTTCTCATAGTTTAGTAGAAATAAAAATCATTTTCTTAGAATTTCATCACCAGGAGAAACCATCACTAGAGGATTACGGAGCTTTGTGAATACGACCCCAGGTGTTTGAACGTTGTGGCAGACAGGGATCAGCTCTCAGCAGAACCACTAGGACCTGTCTGTGGCTACACAGCCTCATTCTACCACCAGAGAAATGGATCCAGCTAGTTAACCAAGCTAACCAGCTCTCAGCACTGTGTTCCCACAATCCCAGCTGTCCCTGGATGAAAGGTGGTGTACTGTCCAGGTTACTGTACACCACCTTTCTGTCTATATCTCTGCTGAGTGATTCATAGAGTTTGAACCAGAATGAGATCACGTGGACAATCAGAACCACAACAACTGCAGAACAGATACGGCTACAGTCCCAATCAGCTGCTCCATCCCAGCCGTAATCCCAGATCTAGTTGGTCTCCATCAGCCTCAGCAGTGCTGGTTCTATCCTCTGTTAACTAACTGTCTCCATCTCTCTGAGCTCCAGTGATACTTGCTGCTGAGGGTGAACCCACTCTCTGTGGACACAGCCAGCGGGGATCTACTGCAGGACACGGGCTAAACTCTCAGAATAAATCAATATGGACCAGAGATCAAATAAATCACTGCTGTGACACTGGCTCCTTCAAGAAAAACACCAACAGAGTCCAGACCTCTACAGTCCTGTGTTTGTCTGATACTACGACTCACTATGATCAGATGATTTATATGTTTTTACAAACACAAAACCAAACCTGGAATTCAAGGAGGAGATACTAACTTTGGCTCAACTATAGATTACACAGACTTTATTTGGACATCAACATCGACCTTTCTCCACATTTCAGCATCATGTTGGTTCAACAACAACGTTGATTTGACTCAGGTTTTTATACTGGACACCTTTCCCGATGCAACACTCTGAAATTTGTCAGGTGAGGGACTGACGCTCAGAGTCCAACAGCTTATTCAACCTCAACCTTTCTCCTCATTTCCACATACAGTGAAACCTCAGTGTCAAACCAGTGTCTCCACTGAGCCACCCATTCTCCCTCCTTTATCCTGTCCTCGTTTGTCCTCTGAAGGGTCGCAGCAGTGCTGGATCCTATCTCAGCTGTCATTAGGTCAGAGTCAGGGTCCACCTGGACAGGTGTCCAGTTTATCACAGGGCTGACATACAGAGACCGACAAATATTCACACCCAGGGACAGTTTAGAGTCCATTAACCTACAGACATGTGTTTGGACTGTGGGAGGAAGCTGGAGAACCTGGAGAAAAGCCGCTTAAACACAGGAAGAACATCCAAACTCCACACAGAAAGGCACCCGGCCGACCTGTGGATTCAAACCCAGCTCCTTCTTACACTGAACCATTCCCCTCAACATGACTAAAGTCTTCAACAGAGACTGTGGACTCTGGTTTCTAGTGTCAAACGTCTTAAAGCTAATGACTGACCTGTTGAAGGTCACGGGATGTTTGTGTGTCTCCAGATTAGCTGCACATTTGAATGAAGCCAATGAAAACGTCCCACTGTCCTGCAGAGTGATGATGTGCACCTACACAGTGGATCCTCACATTTGATCTTAATGTTCCAGATTAGTTTTTACTGAACAGCCGCTTCACAATCTGCCCAGTACAACCACAGTCTGACCTGCTGGTTACTGAGCAGCTCCACTGGGTCAGTCCGAGTGAAGAACGACTCCATCTTGATGAAATCGTTTCTATCTAGACCTGGACTTACGTCAGTGAACGCACCACACAGGTGCTGGTGTTCTCATTCAGCTGTTTCTTTTCATCTGGACTTCAGTGTTTGATTTGTTCTCGTTTCTCTGCCTTGTTCCAACTGCTCATAGAAAATGTTGAATTGTCTCTGCTGAGGAAACCACAGCACTGACAGTCCCGATCACAGACGAAGGAGATCATCTCCAGTTCTATCAGCCAGTGTTGGGATGGAGGGAGCATCTCTACTGTGGCTGCTCTGGAAGACATTTTACATTTAGACCACATGTTGACTGACGTTTGATTGGAATTTATTTCCACTTTGGTTTTTACTCAGTCACTTTCTTGACTGTGTGAAACTGAGCTGTAGGTTTTACTTTCAAAAACACTCCCCCCTCATTAGTTCACAGGAAAGTTAGTCTGACACCATCTCACCAAGGTTTTAGTACGTTGCTGGTTATGATATTTTTCTATTTGAATCATGAACAATATCACATTTACAACATGAAATGATTGTTTGACTTGTTCTTTACTGACAAACACATGATTCTTTGTAATTCAGAGTATTTAGAATAAAGTTTGGTTTGTTCGTGTCCACTGTTCTGATTCCTCTCAGAGCTACATGAGAACATTCAGACCCATCCTCAGGTTCAATGGCACAAATCATTTGAATTGACCAGTTTGTGTTGTGTAATAATACACATGCTTGTTTTCTGTTGGTTGTGCTCCTCAACAGGCTTTTTAATGCTGCTCTCAGCTCACTGCGTCTTTGTTTAACAGGTTCAGTTCCTTTGATTTAACATGTAAAACATTAAAAACATCAGTTCACTGATGAAGTGGATGAAATTCTGTCTCCATCACTGTGAGTGTTTGTGTGTGGATCATTCAGGAAACAGCTTCACGAGTCACTGAGATACAAAAAATGTTTAATGGAACAAGTTGTGCTGCGAACACGAGATCAAACTCTAACAAGTAGAATCACACTAGACACACACTAGAAATCAAAAGGTACAAATACTGTGAACTGGTCTTCTGCTCAGTTTGTAGTAACACAGGATAAGAACCAGGTGTTTACAGTACACAAAGTCAAGAACTGAGCAAAGGGAAAAGTATTTGTATAGGAAAATACTTCAGTACAAGTAGAAGTACCATTTAACTTTTAATACTCTAGTAAAGTGATATTTTGATAAACATTTGTTATTAAAATTGAAAAACATAAGCTGTTTATTAGTTTTTTACAATATGTGAAAAGTAACTAGTAACTAATGCTGTAAAATAAATGTAGTGAAGAAGACATACTCCAGTAAAGTACAAATACCTCAGAACTGTACTTAACACAGTACTTAAGTAAATGTACTTAGTTACTTTTCACCTCTGATAAGAGCCACATGAAATAAAATAGTTCATTATTAGAAGAAAAAGAAGAAAGAAAAGCACAGAGGGTTTTTTTACGATGGGTTTTAGGATTAAACTAAACTTTTCTTTAGGGGCGACGATTCCCAGTTCACCCCCCGATTCCTGGCTGCATGTTGAAGTGTCCCTGGACAAGACACTGAACCCTGAACTCTTGGTGCCTAAAATGCAGCTTCCTGTCCAAAATGAATTTCCCCAAGAGGATTAATAAAGAATCAATTATTATTATTATTTAGCTGAATCAACATAGTCCTCATTCCACCTGCTACATAAGGTTGATAAACGGTTGTTTCCCTCATGTACTTCAGTAAAAGTCCACTAAATACTTCTTATCCAGTTGTTCACCAAACAACGACGACACTACGCCTGCCCAGTCCACTCTCACACTGTCGGGAGTGAAAGCCTGAACTGAAGCATTGACTTCAATGCAGAGAGGACATGTGACAGTGAAACAGAGGAAAGTTAAAACCACTGTTGATCCACAAAACACTCTTAACCCACAATAACACGTGGAAGTATTGTTCTGGTTTCTTGTTCATGTGGAACTGTACTGTGGAATTTAAAGTCAGTCTCTGTAACGCTGAAGCAGAGCTCCAACAACATCCAGTCTCACTTTGTAGGCGACTGTTTGCTTCAAGGAAGGTGCATAGAAGAAATAACAGGGATGGAGCTGAACTGTTTGGTGCTAACATGAGAGCATCACTGACATGGTCATCTGCTGCTGTAACATACTGGACTGTCACTAATGGAGTCACAGTCATTATTCCCTCTGTTTGAAACCAGGACCAGTGTTTCTGTGATGTCAGCACTCTGTTTACATGGGAGAGGATTAATAAAGTAGCACATGATGTCAGAAACAGTCTTAGAGCAGTATTTCTGTGGCCTAGTGTTGGAATAATACATGTACAGTCCATCCCAATAAGAACCACTAGATCAACATAATGCAGATTGGAGAATATTGACTGTTTTCTTTATTTCAGTATTTTTGGTATAAAAACACCAAATGGACTGGGTGGAGTTTCAAAGGTATCTTCAGCCGTCCGTGCTGTTGATGTGACTGTCAGGGTGGATGTGTTTATGCATCATCTGCTCATGTTCGACCTGACCTGAAAGACACATCTATTGGATCATGTCTGTAGGTTGTAGTTCACATTCAGGCCTGTGAAGCTGCTGATGGACACATTTATGATCAGAAGGACAGGAATTCATGTCAAATCACCTAAAACCACCTGATGCTCATAGAATCTGTCTGACTGTAGTCCAAACTGTAGTATGGAGTTTAAACTGCAGCTGCAACTTTAGTTAGTTCAACTTAAAATGACCTAAACTGGACAAAACATGTCCTACACACTTGATGAACAGCTTCTTGTCTCCACACTGTACAGTGTTGTGGACAGAGGTGGTACGTACACAAAGTTAATACTTCTAAAATACTTAACTGGAGGAAAGTACAAGTACTCCATTGTCTAATAGTGTCAGTGGATCAAAAAGAGGAAGAGAGAAAAGACAGAACAAGACTTCAGAACAAGTCCTCAACATCTGGATCCTGGAATAATCGGAGCTTCATCTTTAAAGGACTGGACGAGGAACAAGTTTACAAGGAATCATTTAGAACTGGTTCAAGAAGAAACTGATTGAATCCATGAATCTGAAAACGTGTGTGTGAGTGAAAGAGACAGACATGTAGAGACTGAACTATCTGTTCAACAGAGACAACGTTTCTCTGACAGGACGACACTCTCAGTCCTGCACTGAACACAGAGACACTGAGGAATCAGGAAGCAAGAACCCAAACCCAGGATAAAGAGGTTCAGTGAATGTGGTGTTGAAGGTGTGGAGGTGGATCAGTTTGTCAGAGGAGACTCTGTAGAAGGACAGGGTCCCAGCAGGACAGTCCACATACACTGATACTCTGTGAGAGACAGAGGAGGAGGAGATGGATGTTAATCTGTTATTGTGATAAACAAAGTATGTATCTCCAGAGCAGATCACACTCCAGGACTGATCGTTCCAACCAAACAAACAGTCTTTCCTGTCTCCTCTCCTTCTGATTCCTCTGTAACTCACTGATATATGAACTTCTTTGCTCCACTCGACCTCCCAGTAACAGCGACCAGTCAGACCATTACTACACAGCAGCTGAGGACACTGGTCAAATCTGTCTGGATGATCAGGATATGACTGATCCTTCCTCACACGTGTCACCTTCCTGTTGTTGTCAGACAGTCGTAGTTCTCTGTTCACTGTGTTTGTGTCGATGGTGAGTTGACAGAAATCTGATGGAGAGAACAAGACACAATCCAGCTGCAGTTATTAATCTATCATCAGTTTGATGAGGACTCATGACATCAGGGATTTGAATGAGTGATGTGACAGTTTGAAGATGGTTGAATGTTGCTGCTTTGTTTTCATCAGTCTCATTAAAAACACACTTACACTTCCTCAGACCTGGTCTCAACCATCGGACTCCACCAGGCTCCACCCTGAAAGGAGGAGGGGGGTCAGAGCAGCACATTCTCTTTCAGCATGCACACATGGACATTACATGGCTCTCATACACACAGTGTGTTCTGGTTCTGTTCTAATGGAGGCTTGTATGTAGGGATGGACATTCAGCAAACAACTAAGGAATTGGAGTCCTTATCTTGGAATTCTACGGAGCAGGGAGGTGACATGGAGGAAAGATTTCAATTCTCTAGTTCACAGCAGTTTTGGTGTCAGACACCTGCTTTCAGTCTCACTCTGTCACCAGACAAACTAATGTGACACCACAGGAAGCAGAAAACTGGAGAGCAAAGTCCAAGAGGCTCAACTCCACATACATGGACTCTGTGTGTGTTTTCCTCTCTCTAATGACTGTGGACTGATCTCAGCTGAGCTTCACACGTTGTCCTGTGTTCAGAGAAAGTCTAGTTCACCTCCAGCTACTGGATATTAATCATTACACACAGACTTTGCGGCTTCATCTGATTTGGTGTCAGATTTGTTGGAGCAGCCAGAGACAGAAAGTGAAAACAGGAGTTTGAGGAGAAAAACATTCAATCACAAACTAATTCTTCAACTGGGAACAACAAGGAGTTTTTCCTCTTTGACAGATTGTAATGATGAAATGAACATGTTCTAGTTCTGATTTACTGTCTCCTATATATGACACAAGATCTCATCATGACAAGATCAGGATCTCAGGAAGGTGAAGATGCTTCAATCATCACTATTTGAGGAGACAGAGACATGATGCTGTGACCTGATTCAATCCTCTGATATTCATTCATTGTCATTCTGTAGATAAAAACTCTACGTATAAGGTGGATAAGGCTGCTTGTGTTGAGCTTGTTCTCTTGGCTTTTAGAGCTCAGTCGCTTCTTTTAGACTTGTTCTCATAGACCTGGTTGCTGGTTTCTCTCCTGAGATCTATCAACACTGGTAGTGGCAGTAAAGCTGAATTTCCTGCTCAGTTCACAGAATCTAATGTAACACCTGATTTCATCATGAGGAGATTTGTTCACAAAGTCAGAATGAGACACTGAAGTCAGAATTACAGGAGCTCCCCTCTTTTCTTTGCTGAATGTAAAGTGCTTCATTGAAGATTTGTCATCAGCTGAGAGGTAATGTTTCCAGCACAAACTAGTTTCTGCTGCAGTGTTCATCAACACGACTCCACAGTGAGACGCAAACTGATGCTGACACATTTTTCTTCCTTTCATGTCAAATAGGTGCATTTGTTATATTCATCTACACAAACAGAGTCATTAATCATTAACATCCCTACTTCCTCCTCCATCAGACATTGGCTGTGGCTGCAGCAGGCCTCTACATACCTGAGAGTGTCCAGTCTCCAGTGTGGATCCTCCCGTCCAGCAGACAGCAGCTTCACTCCTGAGTCTCCTGGATGATTGTAGCTCAGGTCCAGCTCTCTCAGATGAGAGGGGTTGGAGCTCAAAGCTGAGGCCAGAGAAGCACAGCCTTCCTCTGTGATCAGACAGCCTGACAGTCTGCAGACACACGAGACAACACACAGGAAACTTGGTGCTGTTATTTTTTTCTAAAAACCAATTTGCAGAAAATCAAAAATTCTAAACAGTGAAGTATTTTTGCATTTACACGAATAAGACAATGAAAAATCCACATGGAGAAAACATCTAGTTCTAGAAAAAACTGCTGCATAAAAATGTACTTAAATTAATAAATCCTTACCTGAGAGTTTCAAGTTTACAGTGTGGATTCTCCAGTCCAGCAGACAGAAGCTTTACTCCTGAATTTTGCAGGTTGTTGTTACTCAAGTCCAGTTCTCTCAGACTAGAGGACTGGGAGCTGAGAACTGATGACAGAGCTTCACAGCTTCTCTCTGAGAGGTTACAGCCACTCAGTCTAAAAAACAGTGATGTATAAGATGACGTGTTAAGTTGTAATACAAGAAAACAAGTAACAAGTTCTGTTCTGCTGTTGAAATACAGTAGCTTTCGATTAGATGATAAATAAATTCCATTATCTTTACACTTACACAACTTTTTTGGAGATTTTGACGACTCCCAGCACAAACAGAAGATCCTTCTCTGAAAAGTTTGAAGAGTATTTAAAGGGATCAAACACGTCCAGATCTTTTCCTGATGACACCAACATGAAGAGCAGAGCTGACCACTGAGCAGGAGAGAGTTCATCTGTGGACTGACTTCCTGAGTACAGGTACTGTTGGATCTCCTCCACTAGAGAACGATCATTCAGTTCATTCAGACAGTGGAACAGGTTGATGCTTTTCTCTGCTGAGGGAGTCTCTTTGATCTTCTTCTTGATGTACTGGACTGTTTCCTGATTGCTCAGTGATCTACTTCCTGTCTTTGTCTGCAGACCCCGTATTAGAGTCTGATTTGTCTGCAGTGAAAGACCGAGGAGAAAGCGAAGAAACAAGTCCAAGTCTCCATTTGGACTCTGTACGGCCTTGTCCACAGCACTCTGGTGGAGACGTTTTAGTTCAGGTCTAAACAGTTTGGACCCCAGAGAAGTTGACTGTTGTTCAGACAGCAGATTGACTCCGGAGTTGATGAAGGTCAGATGTACATGAAGAGCAGCCAGAAACTCTTGAACACTCAGATGGACGAAGCAGAACACCTTGTCCTGGTACAGTCCTCTCTCCTCTTTAAAGATCTGTGTGAACACTCCTGAGTACACTGAGGCTGCTCTGATATCGATGCCACACTCTGTCAGGTCTGATTCATAGAAGATCAGGTTTCCTTTTTGCAGCTGCTCAAAAGCCAGTTTTCCCAGAGACTCAATCATCTTCCTGCTCTCTGGACTCCAGTGTGGATCTGTCTCAGCTCCTCCATCAAACTTGATGCACTTCACTTTGGACTGAAACACCAGGAAGTGGATGTACATCTCAGTCAGGGTCTTGGGCAGCTCTCCTACCTCTCTGGTTTTCAACACATCCTCCAGAACTGTAGCAGTGATCCAGCAGAAGACTGGGATGTGACACATGATGTGGAGGCTTCGTGATGTCTGGATGTGGGAGATGATTCTTCTGGCCTGCTCCTCATCTCTGAACCTCTTCCTGAAGTACTCCTCCTTCTGTGGGTCAGTGAACCCTCTGACCTCTGTCACCATGTCAACACAATCAGGATGGATCTGATTGGCTGCTGCAGGTCGTGTGGTTATCCAGAGGCGAGCAGAGGGAAGCAGGTTCCCCCTGATCAGGTTTGTCAGCAGCACATCCACTGAGGTGGACTCTGTCACATCAGTCAGGATCTGATTGTTGTGGAAGTCCAGAGGAAGTCGACACTCATCCAGACCGTCCAAGATGAACACAACCTGGAACTCTTCAAACCTGCAGATTCCTGCTTCTTTGGTTTCAGTATAGAAGTGATGAACAAGTTCCACCAAGCTGAACTTTTTCTCTTTCAGCACATTCAGCTCTCTGAAGGTCAATGGAAATGTGAACTGTATGTCCTGGTTGGCTTTGTCTTCAGCCCAGTCCAGAGTGAACTTCTGTGTTAAGACTGTTTTCCCAATGCCAGCCACTCCCTTTGTCATCACTGTTCTGATTGGTTCCTCTCTTCCAGGTGAGCCTTTAAAGATGTCTTCTTGTCTGATGGTTGTTTCTGGTCTGTCTGGTTTCCTGGATGCTGTTTCAATCTGTCTGACCTCATGTTCATCATTGACCTCTCCAGTCCCTCCCTCTGTGATGTAGAGTTCTGTGTAGATCTGGTTCAGAAGGGTTGGGTTTCCTGCTTTAGCAATCCCCTCAAACACACACTGGAACTTCTTCTTCAGATTAGATTTAAGTTCACGCTGACAAACTGCAGCATCAGTTCCTGAATAAACCACAAAAACATGATCAATATCATTTCTAATGAAAACACAGTTTGACAGTTTCATGACCCTAAATGATTCACATTTCAACATATTAACACTCCACATCTTCAGCTCTCAGTAAACGTCTCATTTGTCCATGATGTTAAATGTTTAGAGAAATCCTCTTACTGCTCTGCAGACAGTCAGCCAGCTCCTCCTGCTTCATTCTCCTCAGGAAGTTCAGTGTGATCTTCAGAAATGCCTCTTTGCTGCTCCTCCTCAGCTCTTCATCCTCACCATCCAACACCTCCTCATCCTCCCTCTGACTCTCTAAGCATTGTGGGTAATCTGGACTCACAACCTTCTGGATCTTCTTCAGCTCGTTCTTCACAAAAGTGACAATGTTCTCCTCCAGCAGCTGGAACAGAATGAGAAGTGAACATTTCATTTTAACTGGTAGAAGACAACATGTGATTCATGTGTCAGTCTGAAGACCTGCTGGTCTGAACAGAGCAGCATGGACTCTGTTAGGACCTGAATGGTTGGTTAGTATTCTATCATGGTTTTATCTTGTTCATAGTGTGATTGTACATGTACAGACCATAAATACAGAGTCCAGGTCTGGTTGATGCTTCTGGGCAGACTGATCCCTGTGAACCTCTGAGTTCTGCTGCTGAACTCTGAGGAAAAAATATTAATTTTGATTAAAATTTCAACCATATTTGCAGCCAAACTAGTGACAGTGAGGTTTGTTCAGTGTTGTCAGGTGTTGTGTTATAATTAGGTGTGTCTCCAGATCTCTCTTCCAGATTTTAACACGTCATTTGAGACCTGTTGATAATCAGGTGATTGACAGTTATTGAATATTCCTTTGAGTCTAAGTCTGCAAACTTTTTATATAATTTTATCTGAAATTTGTTTCAACACTGTTCTTCTTTTCTGTCTTTTAATGTTCTCTGTCTCGAAATTATCATCAATCACAACAACATCACAGGGTAGGTAAGATAAAAATATCAAACAACATAAACAACACTAATGCATAACCTGCTCATCTTTTTAAAAATGACTTTACTCCATTAATCTCAGTAAATATGGAAACTTTTTCTACACTCAGTAGGTGACATCAGAGGTCAGTTTTCAAGATTCAAAAAGCATTATTAATCCCGAAGGGAAATTGTTTTGCCTCATTTCAGGTGTTCTCAACACTGACAGAAAGAAAGAGAACCACAACCAGGAAAGATCCAACACCAACATAAATACACAATAACATCAATACAGAAAAACTCAATATATATACAGAATATGTGTGTCAATAATTAAAGTATAGTATAGGAGAAATGACATAACAGAAATTATATTACAGAAATTGTCACTTCCCCCACCCCTTATAGAGGGGGGAGGAATTGTACAGATTGATTGCCACAGGTAGAAAGGATCTCCTGTGGTTCTCTGTGGAGCATTTAATATTTAAATTTTAAAGCCCAGTCCAATAAATAGCAGTTACAACATCCTATGTTTTAAATGGAGTGTGTATTGCACACTTTGTTGAAAAAACATTTTAAGACGTTGTTTCAAAATGTACAATTTTTAATGTTTAATGCTTTTTATGTTTTATGTTTGATACATCAGAAGTTTTTATTTTGAAAAATTTTGTGTATCAAATATGATACCATTGGCCTTATAAGGTTAATAAGTCTTTGGCTGAATGTGCTCCTCTGTCCAACCAACACACTGTGCAGTGGGTGGGAGGGATTGTCCAGGATTGAGAGGAGTTTGGACAGCATCCTCCTTTCAGCAACAACATGTAGAGGGTCCAGCTCCACCCCCAGAACAGAGCCAGCCCTCCTGATCAGTTTGTTCAGCCTGTTAGTGTCTGACACCTTCATGTTGCCGCCCCAGCAGACCACAGCATAGAGGATATACAATACAACTAACTGCAATCTCTCCTCTTCTCTTTCTCTCCCTCTCTCTTTTCCCTCTTCCTGTCTCTCTGTCGAGCTACACGTCGTTCCACCCTCTGCCCTCTGGACCTGTCTGACTCGTCCTGATGCCCAACTTCTGGCTGGAGATCTTGTCACCTGGATCCACCGTTTGCCCTTTGGGATGCGTTTGGAGACTGGATTGGTCACACGCTACCATGAAGTCGGTTTTAGCCTCGGCGGACGTCGGAAGCTTTTTCTCGGAGGTCTCGACTCGACACTCGATAGTCCAGGACTGGAACAAGTCTGCCTGTAATTAACTAACTGGACTCCACATTAACTTAAAGACATTAACTATTATATTGGACTGCCTGCCTACACAGCATGTAATCACCCATATGAGGATGGGTTCCCTGTTGAGTCTGGTTCCTGAGTCTCCTCACCAAGTACATCCAGCTCTGTGCTACAGACCACAGTGTCAGACACACAGTTCTGCAGGCAGACGTACTGTGTGCGGTTAGTGAGGTAGTCCATGATCCAGGAAATCAGGGGAATGTTAACCTGAATGTTTTTTAATTTCTCTCCCAGCAGTGAAGGCTGGATGGTGTTGAATGCACTGGAGAAATCAAAAAACATGATCATCACATGATCCAGTTCCGGCTCCAGTTCCCGTTCTGTTTCCGGTCTTTGAGATCGCTCCGGCTCCAGCCGTCACGGCCGCTCCAGTTCCGGTCACCACGACCACCTTGGCTCCAACTTCAGCTCCTGCTCCAGTTCCGGTCACCACAGCTCCAGTTCCTGTCTCAGCTCCACTTCCAGCCTTCGCAACTGCTCCTGCTCCAGTTCCTGTCACCGCTTCAGTTTCTGATTCAGTGCATGTTGCGGCAACATCTCCAGTCCCTGCTGCCACCACCTCAACTGCTCCAGTCCTGTCTCTGGGCGAGTCGACACCTTCAACTCAACACAACATCAGCATCAACATTGGATCTGAGGTGACTGTCCCTGCTAAGATTGCCAGAAATCTGGGGCTCATCATTGATGACCAGCTGACCTTCACGGAACACATCCCCACAGTCGCTAGGTCGTGTAGATATGCCCTCCACAGTATCAGAAAGATCAGACCCTATCTGACGGAGTACACAACCCAACTCATTGTACAGGCGTTGATCTTATCTCGTCTTGACTACTGCAATGCACTACTGTTGCATTAAGTTGGTCTTAACATCTGGAGCAGAGTTAATCCATCAGATTAGCTTTCTGGTTTCTTACAGGTTGTAAGATAATTACTAACATGAACTCAATCCAAGTTCATTTGCTCATTTTTTTCTAACACACTCAAATCAACATCATTGAGGCTATGATGACTTTTTAAAATAAGTTTAAACAGGTTCTGTTTCAACTCTAAGGTCATTTTAGAGGACAGACTTTACTAAATTATATTAAAACAAAATTCAATACAACAGCAGCACAATCTACATCCTACTTCCTTCTTCATGAGTCATAGTTGAATCAGCACCTCTCTGAAACAGTCTGAATAAAACTGAACACTGTCACCTTCCAGAGGGAGAATCTACAGTAACTATAAAAAGTCTTCACCTCCTTGAAAGTTTTCACCTGTTTTTCTTTTCCCAACATTGAATTTTGGTCAATCTGACTTTATCACTTTTTTAGAGCTGGGTGAACCTAATAAATTGGAGAATCATGAATACAGCAGCAAAGTACATGACGTTTTTATCACTTTTGACTTTGGATTAAAGAGGAGTTCAAGAGAAGAACAACAGTTAATCTGAACCTTTTCCTCTGAATGGACTTCTACACCCAGAACTCCAGCAGATAGACAAGACAAAAGACAGCGGGTCCAAAAATAAGACCCATTCTGGATCAGAGAACTGAACTAATGTTTTTTTAGATCATATGTGTCAAACTCACGGCCCGCGGGCCACATCCGGCCTGGCATGTAACTATATCCGGCCCACAAGATCATTTCTATATTATTGTTATTAATGGCGATATGAAGCAGTGATAACACAATAAACTACAGATCCCATAATGCAGCGCTTCAGCTGTCGAACACATTCCGCGTTAATCAAGTCTAGTTTATGATGCTGCAAGTTATTATGAAGCTGGTCCTCAGGATGCCAAGTAATGTTGAACCATATCACAAATACGCACTTTACTGAAAAACTGAGTTCTCACGGAGCTTTGGTGACTTTGACGAACAAGAAAATAATTTTGAGTTGCTTCTCAACCCATTTACCGTCGATGTGGAAACTGCACCTGTGCAGATTCAGATGGAGCTGATTGAGCTGCAGTGTAATGACTGAAGGTAAAGTAGGACACTGCAGGACCCGCACAGTTAATTCACTCCATTCCCGCAGAAATGTCCCAGCTCCGTCCACATGAGGCTCGAATTTAGACAGGATATATTTTTATAGAGAGCAAAATATAAGTTATTTAAGGTTTATGTTAAAAAAAGTTAAGTTTTAAAAGTTTTAGTGTGTTCAATAAATGTTTATCCTCTTCAGCCCGCGACCTAAAGTGTGTTTTGGATTTTCGCCCACTGTGCAAATAAGTTTGACAACCCTGTTCTAGATGTTTGAAACTCCTGAACATGGACACTTCAGTTCTTTTCTGACAAATCAATGTCAGATTTCAGTTTTTCTTCACCACTGTCTTATGTTGACATTTGCTCTGACACAGAGGAACACAGAGAGGGAACTGGACACTGAAAGACTTGAACTGTGGAAGATCTCCACTGGATTTAAGAAAGTCCGACTGTTGAAGCCTCATATGAACCTTAGCTACACATTAGAATCCATTTGGAACAGACTGTGGATTTTGGCTCCATCACTTCCACTGAAACGTCTTTAAGAAGAGATCTCTCTGTGTCCTGTATGAACAGTAGGAATGATCCCACATATTAAAACCTGGTTCAGTGGTCCCATGGACACCTGACTGCTGTTTGAAGACACACTAAACAGACCATGAAGATCTGGACCAAGACTTGATTCCTGTTTTCAGGAGAATCAGAAAATAAAGTTCAGTTTGAAACTCTTACCTTCTATCATCAGGTTGTTTAACATTAAAGGTAATAGGTTTCTCCATAGACCGGTCACTCTTCATGGAGACCCAGTCGGGTTCAGGAGAGTCTGGTCTCTGCTGCTTCATCCTGATACAAACCAACAAGTGACAAATGAAAAGTAGTTTGAAGCTGAAAACAGATGAACTGTGAGCAGACTGTCAGCAGCTGAAATGTTGGAAGCAGATAGAGAATCAGTAAGAAGACAGTGGATGAGGAACGTTCTCCTGTTCATCAACATGGAATCTGATGAAAGATGCTGCTTGATCTTAGTGGATGAGTTGACTGATCAGTGGTTGGACTCTTTGTTCACTAAGACAGTTCATAGTTCATCATTAGTTCTTCTAAAATCTTACTGAGGAGCTGAGTGACAGATGTGACAGTGAGTGGTAATAATGATGGAGCAGTGATTAGAGTGCTGAGCTCTGACATGGAGAAGAGTCATGGACAGTTAGAGATCCTCATCTCACCTCTGAGCTTTGGTCTGGCTCTCATGGTCCCCACACAGAGTGGTTTTAGAGGGAGGGACTCCCTCCTCTCTGTCCTCACACTGATCCATGCTGCTGAATCCACATCCACATCAGCTCACACACACTTTCTACCTTCATGTGGAGAGGAAACACAAATCATTGATGTGCAGTGAAAACTGAAATCCTCCTTTCCATCATTTCTCCTGGACAAAGATCAGCTGCTCCTCCACTGATTGGCTCTTCTTTCCTCTTTCATATCAGTGTCACTTGAATGCAGTCAGACAGCAGTGGGAGGCAGAGGAAGCTGCCATCAGCTGCTCTACTTCTACTATCAGTCCACTAGATGGAGGCATGAAGCTGCAGCCCAGCACACACAGGATGATGGACCAACATTTACACTCACTGACTCACAGAAGGACTGAGATCCACTGATTTGATCAGACACAATCTCTCTCTTGGTTCAGATCAAAGTGAACTACATGACAACAGTCAATCATCTCACTGACGTCAGAGTTTCTAACAACAGTCGCACAACTGAATGAAAACTATTGATGTCTCACTGTGGAAATACTCACTACTGTTCAAAGTACAAGTACTGCACTCTAAGTTAGACTGAAGTTAGTTCACCTTCAACTCTACTTCTACTTGATTCTATTGCTTCAAACAGTGAGAGAAGTTACAGACATTATTTCTGTGTAGACATTAGTTCAGAATTAGATCAGACTTACCAGTGTGTTCAGACCCAATATGAAGAATTCAGAAAAATGAAAGATGATTGATTTAGTAAATTCTGTCTCACTGTTCTGCTTCTTCCTCCTCAGATATCGTTCAGTGTTCATACGATCATGGTCCAGAAGTGATCAGGTTTCTTTTCTCGTGATGAGTTGGGAAGTTTCTTCCTCTTTCAGCGTCCAGTCACATGATTGGTTAAGTGGTCACTGGTTGGTCACACGACCTGAACTTCCTACTGCTGAGAGTAATGTTAATTTGTGGAATTACTTTAACAAGTGAGCAGCAGATTTCTGCTGTTTCTAGTGAAACAAACTAACAGTAGTTAGTGTGAACAGCATCAGAAAGAGGAAAACACAGACTAATGTTACTGACGTTAACTTTACATGAAGATAATTCACTGCAGCATGACCATCAGAGGAACTGAAACTAATCTTTAAACAGGAACCAGAGATTATAGGAGGAGGATGTGAAAGATTTAGTGCTGACAGCAGCTAATGTTTGACAAGAGTGAAAGAATAAACATGTAGAGTTACCATCACGACGTGTAAAAAACAAACAAGTAGAGCATAAACCTTTGTATAGAGTGGCCAAAATAGGATTTAATGTTTTATTCATGGACAAAGACTTAAAGCCATAAATAAATAATAAAAATAGCTGCTGTTTGATGAAAACATTATTAATTAATGATCAGCTTTAATGTGACTAATTTCCCCATCCAGCTGTTGAGTAGATAAGTGTGATACTGACTCTATGTGAACACAGATGTGATGAAACTGCTGTCAATACTGATCAATAGTCAGATTGTTGTTTCTGAACTGACTGATGGAGAAATAATCTGAGGATTTACTGCCCTCCAGTGGTCACACTGACTCACTACAACACTACATCACACTGAGATTCACACTGATCATCAGGATCAATATGTACTGATCAGTATTGATGTTCAGATGGGAGAACATTTGTGTTGGGATTCGGAAAACAGCTGCTTCACACATGTGGAGAGAAAAACAGCTGGAAGAAGCTGATGCTGAATTTTATTACAGCAAATTCAAATGTTCAATATGACACATCTGCATCCTCCAAGTGTTGGAGGGATTGTAGAGAAACTTCTTTTTACACAAACAGTTTCTTCCCTGGTCCACAAACCAAAGTCTTACCACCAAGTCTGGAACCAAGTCAACAATTTATTCCTGGATAGATACTAGATAAGTACAGCAGGTTACTGAGAAATGACCTCATATTGGTGTTTTCATAGGTTTGGAGCTGCCTTTAAGAACACCATTTCCCATGAGCCCTAGCTGTTTGTGGATTAAATGTCACAGCTGGTCAGAAGGGGCCGTCATGATGTTTTAACAAGAAGACAGAATTCAATTCAGTTAAACTGAACTGCATATAGCAGCAAATCACAGGAGAACTCATGTCAAGGTACTTTACAGTGTACGACACTTTACAAAATACAACAATCAACTATAGAGAATGATAGAAAAACCCAACAATCCCATCTGAGCAGCACTAGGAGACAGTGGAGAGGAACAACTCCCTTTAACTGAAGAAACGGTCAGCAGAACCAGGCTCAGGGTGGGCGGACATCTGTGTAGGATTAAAGGCAGTTTCCCCACAAACCTGCAGAGTGGGACTTGAACTTTGGCCTCTCATCAGTTTAAATCATGGAGTTAACATCAGTTAGTGACGTCTTGTCTGAGCCACTATTTGATATTTGAACCAACAACAGCGACGATTAGCAGTGAAGCTGCTGTTCAGATGTTTTCTACACTGAGTTCTGTTAACAACACAGATCATTTGGCTGCTTGGTGGAAACATACAACTACAGTTTGGTAATTATGGTTTCTGAGCTCCACCTGCAAAACGTCTGATCTGTAGAAAGGCTGACCTGTATTGTTGCCTCTGCAATAGACCCTCACTGGCCACCGAGTGCACGTATTCACCTTCAGACAGCAGGATCAGTAAACAGAGCTCATTAACCAGCTCTTATTGTTGGTCAGAAGATGCTGCTCAGGCCAGCTGAGAGGGGTTCTAGGCTACCTGTGACCATGATGGGATGACGGTGTTGCTGTGGTTGTGGCTGTAGCCTGTGTTAGTAGGACCCAAGTAAGGAGTGAGATAAAGTAAAAGGTTTATTTAAACCAAAGACAGTGAAGGTAAAATCCCTGTAAAAGAGGGCGAGAAAGGAAACAGTCCAAGTTCAGAATGAGTCAGAGTCAAACAGATATGTGTTAGAATAATAATATTAATAATAAAAATAATACAAAAGAAAAAGAGGAACTTTTCAAATAGTCTAAAATAATCATTGGGTCAAACGAATGCAGAAAATGAAGCAGACTAACAATTTCTAACAACCAGAGATTTCACGTGTTCTTCAGAGGGAATCGAAACATGTTTTATTGATATAAACTGGGAAAAAAGTATTTCTGTAAAATCTGTAACTCTGCTTTTTGTCTTTTATGTACGACCACAAGAGCTAACAGAGACGCCTGGAGACGATGCCAGTCTTTGGTGTGTGGATCCCCTCACTGGTGGTGTGGAGCAGACCAGACCTGAAGCCTGATCACTGTGTCTACTTTCACCGAGACCACTCACAAGAAAACTAGCAGCATCCGTCTTATTGTGGCCGAGTGAAGCTGAGAGATCCAGAGATGAAGGATGGAGAAGTGTCTTTGATTCTGCAGAGTGTCAACATCAGCCATGCTGGAACATATGGATGTGGAATTGGAGGGGGACAAGGAGAGGTGACCCTGAACTCATCAACACTGTGAACCTGAAGGTTGAAGACTCCGGTGAGTTTGTGGAGTTCAGTGTGTTTGTCTCTGGAACAGCAGTGAAGCTGCTTGGTGAACGTGAGGCTGTCCTATAACAGCAGAAAGCCTGTGTGGACGTTCCTCTGGTTAATGCTGCAGCTCAAACAAGCACAGTGGACGTTTGTGAAGTTCTGTGTAGCAGGAGAAGCTGGTGGAGCACTTTCTAAACACAAACTTAAACCACACGCAGTCGACTCTGTCTTCCTCCATAAAACCAGAAAGAATCTCTGTGTTTACATCACGTCACTGTACAAAGTGGTTCTGCTGTGTTTCATGTAGAGACAGTCTCCATCTAGTGTTCAATGCAGAGTAGTACACTCAGAATGACACAGGACAATGTTCAACAATATTCACAACAGAGTTGTTTCCATTTGAAAGACAGAATAGTAAATGTAAAGCTAACAGCTGAAGCTGAAATGTGACGTACTGATGTTGAATTTACAACAGGCACTAGTGGGCGTATAGACTTACTTTAAAGTTGGCGTTACACATATGAGAAGCTGACTGAGTGAACCAAAGTGAGACAGAGACAGCTCTGTGTGGGTTGAATAGAAATCATTATGTATTCAAAGACATTTCAATACACATGATTAAAGTTACATTACAGTTCAAATAACTTTCACCGACTCATTTACAGCTTGGTTCTGTTATTTTCTCCAACTTCAAGTTTCAAATTTTAACTTTCTCTTTACAGATTTATCTTTCAAATGGACAAAACATACCGTCTATTTCCAGATTCTATCTAACCCACAGTCACCCTGAATAAATACCTGACTTGTGTCCACTGATAATTGTCCACCGATAATGAACAAAATGACCAAATATTGATGATTTCAGGTTCTTCAATGGGAAAATTTGCTGCTTTTTTACAACAATAACTTTGATATTTGGGAGGTTTTTGGATTTTTAGTTGGATGAAGCAAAACATTATGAGAAGCTGTCTGATTTGACATATTGTACCTTTAAATCTGTGTCCTGGACTGATTTTTATTGAATGAATCAATGATGAGGATGAATGAAACATCACAGATCAGATGTTGGTGTTGATGAGACTTTGTAGAAAACAGCTGGAATGAGTGATGGGGTCAAAGTGCAGTAGATGATGTGACAGCTGATCCTCACAGCTGCTTTCTGCTCTGCAGGTCACACAACAACAAACATGGTGAACGGAGGAGATGAGGACGGAAACGGGCGAGGACGTGTTGGGCTGAGAGTCGACTTGGTGGTTGCTGCTTTGGTTCTTATCGTCTTTGTGATGTTTGTCATGAAGAAGATAGAGAAACAACAGTTCTGCTGCTGATGGAGCAAGTGACCAACAGCAGGTCTGAAACTAAAGTCCGACCTGTTTTGAACCTGACTGTAACTCAGAGAGCTTCACAGTCTGTCAGTCAGTGTGTTTACATGGACTCAAGTCACCTGGTCACTGGAAATCTGAGCAACACAAGAACACACAAAACCAAACAGTGGAGACAATAAAGGCTGGGAGTCGATGTGTCAGGGAGCTTTTCTTCAAACATTACAACACAGATACGACCAAAGTAGACGTGGCTTTAATCTATTTAACAACATCATATTAAATCCCTTTAAGTCCAAACACTGGTTTTCTCCTCTTTCTGTAGCCTGAAGCTTCACTTCCTGAGACGATGGTGAAGCTCAGTGTTTGACACACTCAGAACCTGCTGGATCGTTTGGGACTTAGAGAAACAACAACTCTGATCTGAGCCGCTTTTTAGAAGAACCTTATTATTTAATGTGACTTTAAACCTCAACATGAGTCTGTGTTTGCAGCAAGATGCCAGTGATTCCAGAAACACCACTGATCATCACTGTGTGTTCATGTTACTAGAAATCGGACAGATACACTATGACGATGACAAACACACATATCACTGCCTGCGTCATCACTGTTTTTGGTGAACTGGGTTTTTTTATTTCTAACTTTGTAATGTTTAATTTGTGCCTTTTGTGTTTTTGTTTGTCGCCAACTGAGCAAAAAGAAGAATCTTGGATTAGTTTCATTTTCCTTTAGATAAAGTTTGTGTTGTTTGATGCTGCTGAGCCGGTTCAGGTTCTTCTTCCAGCACAGTCTAGTTTCACAGTGAATAACTGGTGGAGAAAACTTTTAGCCGGCTGTTTTAATATGAGACAACACTTTTTATTTTTAATATGTTTGTTTTAAATAGATTCAAAATAGTTTCAGTCCTTTTATATTTTTTGTTTTTATGAATGATGTGTTCATATGTTTGTGTAGGTACAACTCTATCTCCTGAAAATTAAGTTCCTATATAGTTCATAATGTTTTGTACTAAATGTAATCATATAATCATTATGTTGTGGTGCTAAATATTTTTTGAATGAATGAAGCCTCATTTATTAATGGAAAGCAAGACACGGGGAGAAAGTTGGTTTTAATCAGTTCACTGTTTAAAACAGATTTTTCTTCTCACAATAATGTTTCTATAAACAGTTAAAGGGAAATTTAGTGTTTAAAATTGAGCTGAAGTCAAAAACTTTGACATAACTAAAGGGACGGAGCTTAGTGAAGAGTCAGTTCATCCTGAGACAGTCAGAGCAGAGAGCTGCTGGATAGTGATGGTAGATGAGGCCTCATGGAGTGTGGGGCTCATTCCTCTAACTGTGTTGAATCTGTGTTGGTGAATGGATTCATAGCAACATCTGCTGGATTTGAAAAATCAGTGCAGGAGACCTGGATAAAGAGTGAGGAGAGAAACTGAACTAGGTTCATTCATTCAGACATGTGGACACCAGCTGAGTGATGAATGGTCCTGTTGTCCTGCTCTCCTTGTGTGTATCTAACACAATTCAGCAGTAAGCCTAACTCCTTTCGGAAACATGTGCAGAGTCAGGATGTAGCGTCCATAGCTCCAATTTATTGCTCCAATAATGTCTCCAAAACAGAGTAAAAAACTGTAAAACAGAAAATAAACCTGTCCTTAGAACAGTCACAATATGGCTAAAATTAGCTCACATACACAAGAATTGCACATGGAGTAGTCACTGTATGGCACTTAACCAACGATCATTCAAACATCTAATTATCAACAAATACCCATTTTTCATGAATTTCTTTACACAAATAAAGATTCAATATTGTACTTCTTGTAAAAATGAAGCAACTTACAGATGATGATGTCAAAAGCATGAACACAAAGGGCAGATGTCAGCGGATGAACTTAAGTCCAAGTGCTTGCTGAGAGAAACTACAAGATGGCTGACTTCTTGTCACAACATCCTGTCTTTACCACACCTTCAAAGTAAAAGACCGCAAAATGTGGAATACAACTTGTTCTAATTATTACTCTGAACCTAATAAAAGGCAGAACACTCCCCGTCTGGTATGTGTGAGGATACCATACAAACCTACAAACATTATGCACAAAACATTTAGTCCTTTGTTGTCAGAAGAAGAACGATCTCTGTGACGGGCCGAAGAAACTTCTTCAGGTACCCATCCTTAGTTGTCTTGATCTCGATCTTGCGGACTTTTCCATCCCGTCCAGGAAAGGTTTTGGTGACAAGACCCATAGGCCAGTCGTTACGACAGGTTTGACTGTCTTTTAGCAGGACGATGTCTCCTTGTTCGATGTTGCGACTGGACTCTTGCCACTTGTGTCGAACTTGCAATGTGTGCAGGTATTCACGTTTCCAGCGACACCAGAACTGGTCTGCCAGTCGTTGCACTTGACGCCACTGTTGCTTGTACATGTCCTTCTCAGTGAACTCCCCAGGTGGAGGTGGCACACATTGCTTACGGGTGAGAAGCATGGCTGGGGTGAGTATCTGAGGTACTTCTGGGTCAGAGGAAACGGAGACCAGAGGTCTGGAGTTGATGATTGACATCACTTCTCCCATAAGAGTGCATAGGACTTCGTGAGTCAATCTAGAAGAGGGAGTGCGCGTTAACATTGAGTCCAAAATCCTCCTTGCAATTCCAATCATACGTTCCCACACCCCACCCTTATGGGAAGAGTGAGGCGAGTTGAAGTGCCATGAGCAGCCCTGATTGTTAGTGTATCTTTGAACGTCCAACTCCTTTTGCACTTTGTAAAACTGCAGCTCTTTGCAAGCTCCGACGAAATTAGTTCCACAGTCCGAGTGTAGCTGTTTGGAGGGGCCACGAATTGCAAAGAATCTTCTCAGGGAGTTTATGAAGGAAGAAGTGTCCATGGATTCCACAACCTCTATGTGGACTGCACATGTGCTCAAGCAAGTGAAGAGAACCGCCCAGCGCTTGTTCTTTGTCTCACCACCTCTTGTGCGTCTGGCGGTGACGAACCAGGGGCCGAAGACATCTACACCAGTGTATGTGAAAGGAGGTGAGATGCTCAGTCGCTCTTGTGGGAGGTCTGACATTTTTTGGCTCTCTCTTCTCCCACTGAGTTTTCGGCAGGAGACACATCCGTGCAAGATGCTGCTTATGCATCTTTTGCCACCAATCAGCCAAACGCCGGCAGCTCTTACAGCACCTTCAGTAAATGTGCGGCCTTGGTGCTCAACCTGCTCGTGATAATGTCTTATGAGGAGTGTAGACACATGGTGTTTGCCTGGCAAAATAACTGGATGTTTTTCCTTTTCATTCAGATCTGCTTGCTCGAACCTGCCTCCTATTCTCAACAATCCCTCTGGAGAGATAGCTGGATTCAATCTTGCCAATGGGCTTTTCTTGTTTACTTCCGCTCCCTTTGACAGTACTTTAAGTTCTTCAGGAAAGCACGCCTTCTGCACAGTGCATTGGATCACTGTGGTTGCCTTGTACAGCTCATCAACTGTGTGAGGTCTTTTACACTGGTGCCATCCACTACAACCAGTGGTGTTCTTGTTTGTCGACTTGAAGGACTGTGCCACGTGAATAAGGGTTGCAACTGCTCTTTGCAGTGATTTCCAGGAGGAGAATCTTTCAAATCTTTTAGGATTGAGTGACTCATCGTTGTGGCTTGTTATGCAACTTGTTACGTGTGGTCTGATGTCAACGTCAGAGTCCGGGTCCACAAGCTCAAATACTTGGTGCTGGTCGCTTACTGTGTGCGGTTTGTACAAGAAGGCTGGGCCTGTGAACCAGTTAGTTTTAGTGAGGAGCGAGGCTTGAACAGATCTGGAAGCGTGGTCGGCAGGGTTATCCTCGGTGGGCACGTACCGCCACTGTTTCGGCTCTGTGGACTGGCGAATCCTCTGAATCCTGTTGTGGACATACACGTAGAAACGTTTGGACTGGTTGTGTATATATCCCAGCACCACTTTGCTGTCACAATAAAGTGTGACTGCGTTCAGAGGGAGATCGATCTCTTGCACAATGAGTTCTGCCATTTCCACAGCCAGTACCGCTGCACAAAGCTCTAGTCTGGGTATGGTGGGTTCGTTTACGGGAGCAAGTCTGGCTTTCCCTAAAATGAAACCCACGTGAACTCGACCATCTTCATCTGTGGTTTTGAGATATGCTACTGCACCAATAGCTTTTGTGGAAGCATCGGAGAAGATGCAGATTTCTCTTTGCTTAGCTCCGGAAGGAGAGGTGGGGGTGTAAGCACGAGGAATATGAAGGTGTTCAAGTTCCTGTAGCGAGTCCCTCCATGTTCTCCACGCTTCATGTTTGTCTTGGGGAAGTGGAGCGTCCCAATCTGTTCCCTCTAATGTGAGTTCTCGTAACAGAGATTTTCCTCGAATAGTCACAGGGGCAACGAACCCGAGAGGGTCAAAGAGACTGTTTATGGTGGAGAGGACTCCTCGACGTGTGAATGGCTTGTCGCTGATGGATACTTGAAAGGTAAAGGTATCCATTTTAACTTCCCAGCTCAGACCAAGACTTCGCTGTGCAGGGACCGTTTCTGCCCCTAAGTATAGCTCTTTAATGTCATTGGCATGGTCCGGTCTCCGGTCGGAAACGCTTGCAATACTCTGATGCTGTTAGATGCAATCTTGTGGAGTCGCAGGTTAGACTCTGAGAGGGAAGCCTGGGTTTTTTGTAACAGAGTAATAGCTTCTTGCTCAGTGGGTGTCGAGACAAGTCCGTCATCTACGTAAAACTCACGCTCCACGAAGTGTCTGGTGTCTGACCCGTACTCCTGTTCTCCACTTATTGCTGCTCTTCTGAGGCAGTACGTGGCCACGGCTGGAGAAGGGCTATTTCCGAACACATGGACCCTCATCCTATACTCGACAATGCCCTTGCTGGGGTCATTATCTCGAAACCAAAGGAAACGTAGGTAGTCTCTGTGGTCTTCTCTCACAATGAAACAATGAAACATTTGTTCAATGTCTGCCATCACAGCTACTCTTTCCCTCCTAAATCGAATGAGGACACCCAAGAGGCTGTTGCTGAGGTCTGGTCCGGTAAGCAGGATGCTATTCAGGGAGATGCCGTTGCATTTTGCACTAGAGTCAAACACAACTCTGATTTTCTCAGGTTTTTTGTGATGATAGACTCCAAACGATGGCAAATACCAACACTCCTTTCCGTCCGGCAGTGGAGGTGCTGGCTCCGCATGGTTGTTGTCGAATACCTTTTGCATGAAGGCAACATACTGCTCTTTCATCTTTGGCTTGCGCTCTAGTGTGCGTTGTAGTGAAGAGAGACGTGTCATGGCTTGGTTTCGATTGTTTGGCAGAGGAGGTCTCGGTGACCTGAAGGGGAGAGGGGCGACCCAACTGTTGGACTTGTCCTGAAAAACCTGTTCATCCATTACTTTGAGGAACTGTTCGTCTTCTATTGAGAAGGCACGCTTGTCATCGTTTGGAGTTCTCACAAAGACTGTGAGGCCGAGAGTGTCGGTGTCCATAGTACCATTACTGCAAATGTGAATGGATCCATTCACTCGACTGGGGCTGATTGCTTGTTTGAGACGGATGCGGTTCATGCAGGGTTTGAAAAGAGTGGGTCTGCCATCTTCTAATACGTTTGTTTTGCTGCTACAAACTGTTGGCTTATGGACCTTCCCCAAACACACATCACCAACCAATACCCATCCAAGGTCTAGTCTTTGAGCAAAGGGTGTATCACCAGGGCCTTTAATCTGTTGTCTCACCTTGTGAGCGCGGAGAATGTCACGGCCTAAAAGAAGAATGATCTGGGCATCGTCGTCCAGAGCTGGGATTTTCTTAGCAAGATCCCTGAGATGAGGATAGTGGAGAGCAGCCTCCGGTGTCGGTATTTCCTCACGATTGTCTGGTAAATCGTCACATTCAATTAGCTCTGGGAGTGAAAGGCCAATACCACCATTAGCTGCTTCGACCTGGAATCCCGTTGCCCTCCTGCCAGATGTTGTAGTGAGGCCTGCACAGGTTTTTAGCGTGTAGGGGTATGCGTTAACTTTGATCTTAAACGCCTCAAAAAACTGTGACCGACAAGAGATCTGTTGCTCTGGTCATCGAGCATTGCATACATTTTTACAGCTTTTTCAGGGTGGTCTTTGGGGTAGACTTTGACGAGACAGATTTTTGAGCAGGATTTTGACTTGATTTTGTTTCCATGGACCTCTGTGCACAAAGGGCCGATAACTGTAGAAGCCGAAGTATCCTGCGTCCCTTGCTCCCCGCCATCATCTTGTGAGGGATTTGAATGTTTGCTTGCCCATTTGGGTGGACCAGGGTGGAGAGCTGTTATGTGACTTTCACTGTCGCACTCATCACATTTCAGCATGACTTTGCAGTCGCGAGCTAGATGAGAAGAGGACGAGCAACATCTAAAACAGATGCCTTGTTCCCTTAAGTAAGTCTTTCTTTCTTCCAGAGTCTTTAATCTGAAGCCACGGCACTTTTTTAGGGGGTGTGGCTTATTATGGATAGGGCACTGTTTGGTTATGTCGTCTTTTGATGCTGTTTCGCTTAGAGTTGTGACATTGGTGACCTTAGTTTTGTGCACTGAGATTGCAGTTCTGGGATTGGTACGTTTAGAAAGTGTGCGTTCTGTCTGGAGGTTGTTTACTGCAGGCGTGAAACTGGGATCGTTTCTGGTTTTAGCTTGATAACAGACGAAAGAGGTGAAATAGGAGAATGGTGGATAACTGACCTGATAAGTTTCTTTGTAATTTGATCCTTGAGCAAGCCACTTCTCTTGTAAGTTATATGGCAACTTCTCCACAATGGGTTTTATGCCACGTGCGGTGTCCAGGTACGCCAAGCCTGACAAGTAGCCATCCTCCTTAGCTGAAAGTAGCTCGTTTAAGAGATCTCCCAGCTCCCTCAACTTGTGATTGTCCTTATTTGTGATCTTGGGAAAGTTGTCAAGCTTTGTAAAAAGAGCACTCTCTATCACTTCTGGAGCCCCGTAACATTCGTCAAGTCTTTTCCATACTGATTTCAATGCAGCTACTGGATTAGCTAGATTGACTGCTCTTAGACGTTTGACGTGCTCGGCTGATTCCTTCCCAAGCCATTTTGAGAGTAGGTCCAGCTCCTCACTTGCTGTTAGATCTAAGTCTCTGATTGTGTTGGAAAAGGAAGACTTCCATGCTCTGTACGTTTCTGGATGGTCGTCGTAGTGTGAAAGGCCCGTGCTGACGAGCTCTTTTCGTGCTAGATATTTTGCCATGTCCATAAAGGCTGAAGACTCTGGAACACTTGTGTGAACCGTATCCATGTACTTTGGTGAATCTCCCCTGGGATTAGGACTGTTGGGCTCAGATTCTTTGCTGATTCGGGAGTGACTTCGAGTAGCGGGTTGAACAGATGGATTGTAGCTGATTCCCATCTGGTGAGCATGTGGGGAACCTGGTCTGTACTCATTTTTTGGTAGAACATGCCAGGAGTTTTTGACAATATATTCTTTTCCCCTGTAAACAAGCGGTGATGGAAGATTGCGGCGAGGCTCAATAGACTGCTCCAATGGCTCTGGCAAGTGGGCTGATTCAGGGTGTTTGTGATAACAAGCATTTTGGTTTTGAATGTAGTCGCTAACACGGTCATGTGCATTTTGAAGTGACCTGGGATAACTTTTCCTGCTACGCACCTCTTCATCCTCTAGCTCCGCTGCTGCTTCCAATGCTTCTGCTTGGGCGTTAGTGGCTGCAGCCTCTCTTTCATACTTCAGTACTTCTAGATTGGCCTCAAGCTTAGCTTTTTCAACTTTAATACTTTTCTCTTTTTCTGCAAATGCTGCACGTGCACGGGCAGCCTCTGCTACAGCTCTGGCCTTTGCTGCTGCAGCACTCACGGATGATCTACTCGAACTGGCACTTTTACGACTTCCTACTGATGCTCCATCTTGAAATGGTTCATCCATGTTTGAGGTTATCTAGCTGCCGTGTTGTTGTTAGCTAGTTGCGTATCATCTTTTTTTACTGTCCTGCTCTCCTTGTGTGTATCTAACACAATTCAGCAGTAAGCCTAACTCCTTTTGGAAACATGTGCAGAGTCAGGATGTAGCGTCCATAGCTCCAATTTATTGCTCCAATAATGTCTCCAAAACAGAGTAAAAAACTGTAAAACAGAAAATAAACCTGTCCTTAGAACAGTCACAATATGGCTAAAATTAGCTCACATACACAAGAATTGCACATGGAGTAGTCATTGTATGGCACTTAACCCACGATCATTCAAACATCTAATTATCAACAAATACCCATTTTTCATGAATTTCTTTACACAAATAAAGATTCAATATTGTACTTCTTGTAAAAATGAAGCAACTTACAGATGATGATGTCAAAAGCATGAACACAAAGGGCAGATGTTAGCGGATGAACTTAAGTCCAAGTGCTTGCTGAGAGAAACTACAAGATGGCTGACTTCTTGTTTACCACACCTTCAAAGTAAAAGACCGCAAAATGTGGAATACAACTTGTTCTAATTATTACTCTGAACCTAATAAAAGGCAGAACACCTGTTTAGAATAAAGTGCTGACTGAATGAAAGAGAAGTGGATCAATTCTAATTCATCTGAATAGAACCACAATAATATGACTCTGTGTCCTGTCTCATGGTTTGACTGTTGTTTCCAGACCTCCCAAGCGGGGCCTGTTCCAGCTGCAGGTGTCATCACACTTACTGATTCCAGACCACACAGAGTATCTGGGACTCTTCTTAGGAGCTTCTCTCTGAGTTCTGCTACAGTCTGTGTGCTTATATTTGAGGCTTTACGTTGAAGTGCATGCTGCAGCATTTGGATCATGGGAATGACCTTGGATCCAGAGACTCTTTTTTCTTCAGACAGCTCCACTGTAGCTGGATTGAAAGGAGCGAGCACGCTGAGAGCTTCTCCTCTGATTTCATGGTGTTCAGCAGTAAGTGGAGTGATATCTGTTTTTAAAGAGGCCACAGATTCCCACACTGGCTCCTTTTGGTCCTTCATTCTTCCAGCATGTGGTCTGAGCTGTTCCATTGTGTTGGAACCACTTCATGATATGAACTTATTAATAATAAAGTAAAGGTTTTAAAGTTTTAGTGAGAATTTCAACATACCTGAGTTCATCACTGGAGTATTTACAGCTTCTTTATTTTCATGTCGTGCTCTGTAACGTCTCAGCATTGATCCTGTTTATGTACAGACAGCTCTGTGGAGCAAAGTCCACATTTGACCTGCAAATAAAATCTAAAGTTAATTCACATGAAAATAATTTAAACAAAGAGTCACTCAGAAAATAACTGGAACATGATGAACTGAGTAAAAGTGGAAACAGGAAAAAGAACATTTACCTTATTTGGTGTTATAAGATCAAAATGTCCTGTTTCTTGATGTTTCTATAATATCACACACAAACAGAACCAAACTAAAAAAGTCTCCTGTTTTTCTTTTAGCATGAATCAAAATGAGTCCAAAGTTTCCTCTATTTTGACACAGTAGCCATGTGGTTTTTCCTAAAGTGGGTTTCGCTCTTTGTGCTTTAAACAACAGACAGAGTTCACTGAGACCAGAATCTAACTGTAAAAACATTTTAATTCTTTCAAGGGAGCAGTAGTTACAATCACAATGAGCTTCAGATACAAGTGCTGCTGCTCAGAGAGTCCATCTCCCACAGGCCTTTAATATCAGTACAGAACATTTGAAAGACAAAGATACATGAACATGTTTCACTTACATATGTTTCATTGAACGGTGGTATGTTCCTAGGGAGTATGTGGGGGTGAAGCACATTCAGGGCAGGTTACACAGTTCATCTGTTTCCAACAGTTAGTTAAGACTCCTGACATGATCTTTTTATGGTGACACAGGAACACAGCAGCTGCATTGTGTAATGTATAAGAATCACATTTTCTATCATTTTCCTCCTGTTTATTTACAATCAAGAGTTCATAATAAAACATCATCAACAAAAATGTAAAACAAATAAGTAATTAGATGGAAGAACTGGATAAAAAACAAATAAATGTAAAATAAGGATGATCTGTGTTTCTTTGTAACTACGTCAGTCCCACACCACTTCTCTCCACTTTCAGTGTGGACATCATTGTTCATTACACATCAGATCACAGAAGAGAGAAAAGAACAGGAGGCAATAAGACAACAACAAGCATCAAGAACATTGGGCAGATGAACTGGATTCTGGAGATGTACAGCTCCAGGCCATCTCTACATGAGACATGGGATGCAGCAGCATCCACACAACACAAGTAAAGCCCCTGCTACTGCTAAAGATACCAAAGAAGAAGCAAGTCCTGCATGCATACATTTTAGAAACATCAGGTCACTGGCAGAAGGGGGGAGGTGACCAAGAATGGTCTTGATGCTGCACATGCAACATAATTAGATACGTAGCTTCTTAAGCAGTAAACTATGGAACAAATTCAACCTAGGAAGCATATGTCCTCCTGTCTATGCATTCTGTCATCACTAACGCTTTCTCCTGTCCTATCACTCTCTTCATTATATGTTGTTTTTCAGTACTATTAGTCTGCTCTCTTGGAGTTATATTCTCGTGCCACAATATGGATGTAACAATCAACAAAACCATGACAACTATGTGAATTTCAACCCATATCAAGGTGGACTCTTCTATTTCCATGATAGCGTGACCTGAGATGTGTCTAAGTCCCTAAAGTCCCAGAGGTATTGTTGGTTTCTTCACTGGTTTGAGACGAGTGTCCCCTGTTGTAATGCACTCCCCTTTGCAGCCAGACTTTTACCTTGGGATTGTTGGACTCCCCTGGTTACTCTCTAAACAGTAAAGTGTAGCACTGTAAACAATATTAGTTAGATTAGTAGAGAATCATGGCCCAATTAAAAAAAAAATATTTGAGTTAAATTGCATCAAATGACATCCAGATTTTTATATCAGACACACAACATTGTAAAGAACTCTGCCATGTTGCATGGTCCATGAGTGCGATAGAGCAATACAACTGTGTGTCATCTATAAGCGTAATAGTGGAATAAATTACTACATCTGCATAAAAACATCTGAGGGCAGCACTAAACACAGTATTAAAACACTAAAACAGAACATTTACCATAGTCAACATTTATGAAAAGGTCAATGATAACAAGTAGAAGAGTTATCTCTGTTAGCTGACTAGCTTATTATGTTGGTAACTATATGATTGATTGAACCAAGGTAAGTTCTTGCCCTGACCTTCAATTTTTTGAAGGTTTTCAGTGTTGTCATGTTTCATTCTCAGCTTCTTGAACATCAACACAAAAACTCTTCTTCCACTTGGACACTTTGGATTTTGCAAGTTAGTTTATGTTTGGTGTGAGGTTCGAGCCGCATGTAGACGGAGCTGGGGCATTTCTGTGGAAATGGAGTGAACAAACTGTGCAGCCCTGCAGTGTCGTACTTTGCCTTCAGTCATTACACTGCAGCTTAATCAGCTCCGTCTGAATCTGCACAGGTGCAATTTCCACATCAAAGCAAAATAATTTTTTTGTTCGTCAAAGTCACCAAAGCGCAGTGCGCTCAGTTTATCAGCAAAATGCGTATTTGGGAACACCGTTGTGCCGACTTGGTTTAACATAACTTGGCATCACTGGGCTACCTTGGCAAAAACCTGCAGCATCATAAGCTAGATTTGATTAACATGGGAAGTGTTCGGCAAGGCAGATGAAGCGCTGCATTAGGGGATCTGTGCCTTATTATGTTACAATTACAAGCCGGGTCAGATGTGGCCTGCGGATCTTGAGTTGGACACATATGCTGTAGATGAACCAGCAGCACTTACAGATACAGTCCACAACAACAGTGAGTCCACTCCTGGTCAGTATCACTAAAATGTCAAGTCACTTCAAATCGTCACCATTTCAGGAGATCTGACTTTAGTTGGACTCATTTAACTCCAAATATAGATGATTGGAGAACAAAAGTTAGGAAACTTTCCTTCATGAAATTCATGGACGTGTTTGACTTGAATCTTTGGTCTTGTTGGGTCATTTGTGCTGACGTCACTATGAACAGCAGCACTGATGTCTAATAATGTCAGTGGATCAAAAAGAGAGAGAGAGAAAAGACAGAAAAAGACTTCAGAACAAGTCCTCAACATCTGGATCCTGGAATAATCAGAGCTTCATCTTTAAAGGACTGGAAGAGAAACAAGTTTACAAGGAATCATTTAGAACTGGTTCAAGAAGAAACTGATTGAATCCATGAATCTGAAAACGTGTGTGTGAGTGAAAGAGACAGACATGTACAGACTGAACTATCTGTTCAACAGAGACGACGTTTCTCTGACAGGACGACACTCTCAGTACTACACTGAACACAGAGACACTGAGGAACCAGGCCAGAGTCCAAACCCAGGATAAAGAGGTTCAGTGAATGTGGTGTTGAAGGTGTGGAGGTGGATCAGTTTGTCAGAGGAGACACTGTAGAAGGACAGAGTCCCAGCAGGACAGTCCACATACACTGATACTCTGTTAGAGACGGAGGAGGAGATGGATGTTCTTATGTTATTGTGATAGACAGAGTAACCATCATCATCATCATCATCATCATCATCATCATCATCATCGTCGTCTTCGTTGTCGTCGTCGTCGTCGCCGTCGCCGTTGTCGTCTTCGCCGCAATCACCGCCGCCGTCATCATCAGAGCAGAACAGACTCCAGGACTGATCGCTCCTTCCAAACTCACAGTCTTCACTGGCTCCTCTCCTTCTGATTCCTCTGTAACTCACTGATATATCAACTCCTCCGCTCCACTCGACCTCCCAGTAACAGCGACCAGTCAGACCATTACTACACAGCAGCTGAGGCCAATAGTCAAACCTGTCTGGATGATCAGGATATGACTGATACTCCTCCACATATGTCACCTTCCTGTTGTTGTCAGACAGTCGTAGTTCTTTGCTCACTGTGTTTGTGTCGATGGTGAGTTGACAGAAATCTGATGGAGAGAACAAGACACAATCCAGCTGCAGTTATTAATCTATCATCAGTTTGATGAGGACTCATGACATCAGGGATTTGAATGAGTGATGTGACAGTTTGAAGATGGATGAATGTTGCTGCTTTGTTTTCATCAGTCTCATTAAAAACACACTTACACTTCCTCAGACGGACTCCACCAGGCTGCTCCTGTGACTGACCTTTGTTATGCTTCATTTTCTGAAAAATCACCTCCTTCACCTCCAGAACTTTATCACTGTACATCTCGACCATTAAATCCACTGTTTCTCGCCTCACTGCTTTCTCCAGTTTGGACTTTTTGATGTTTTGTAAACCATCTGGTAACTTTGCATTCTGCAGATACCACTGGAAATCTTTAAGTTCCTCTTCTCCCAAATCCTCCAACATGTGCAGTAGCTCCTCCTTTACAGAATTCTCCATCTGTGAAACAAATCAGAGGTCATTTTAAAAGAGACAAATAAGGTTCAACATGTCACATCTGATCAAGTGGACAGGAGTACAAGGAAGCACAGCGTAGAGTGAAGAGGGAGGTGGCAAAGGCCAAACAGAAAGCTTACGATGAGCTGTATGACAGGTTAGACACAAAGGAAGGAGAGAAGGACTTGTACAGGCTAGAAAGACAGAGAGATAGAGATGGGAAGGATGTGCAACAGATAAGGGTGATTAAGGACAGAGATGGAAAGGTGCTAACAACCCAGGAGAGTGTGCAGAAAAGATGGAAGGAGTATTTTGAGGAGCTGATGAACGAGGAAAATGACAGGGAAAGAAGGGAGGAAGATATGAATGTTGTGGAGCAGGAAATAGAAGAGATTGGAAAGGATGAGGTTAGGAAGGCTTTGAAAAGGATGAAGAGTGGAAAGGGTGTTGGTCCTGATGACATACCTGTGGAGGTGTGGAAGTGCTTAGGAGAGACAGCAGTGGAGTTTCTAACCAGTTTGTTCAATAGGATTCTAGAGAGTGAGAAGATGCCTGAGGAATGGAGGAGAAGTGTTCTGGTTCCGATCTTTAAGAACAAGGGTGACACGCAGAACTGCAGCAACTATAGAGGAATAAAGTTGATGAGCCACACAATGAAGCTGTGGGAAAGAGTAGTGGAAGCCAGGCTTAGAAAGAAGGTGGAGATTTGTGAGCAGCAGTATGGTTTCATGCCCCGTAAGAGCACCACTGATGCTGTTTTTGCTTTGAGAATATTGATGGAAAAGTACAGAGATGGTCAGAAGGAGCTGCATTGTGTCTTTGTAGATTTAGAGAAGGCGTATGACAGGGTGCCGAGGGAGGAGCTGTGGTACTGTATGAGGTCGTCGGGAGTGGCAGAGAAGTACGTCAGACTAGTTCAGGACATGTATGAGAGAAGTATGACGGTGGTGAGATGTGCTGTAGGTCAGACAGAGGAGTTCAAGGTGGAGGTGGGACTACACCAAAGATCAGCTTTGAGTCCCTTCTTGTTTGCTATGTTGATGGACAGGCTGACAGATGAGGTCAGACAGGAATCTCCCTGGACAATGATGTTTGCGGATGACATTGTGATTTGCAGTGAGAGTAGAGAGCAGGTGGAGGAACAGCTGGAAAGGTGGAGGTTTGCTCTGGAAAGAAGAGGCATGAAGGTCAGTCGTAGTAAGACAGAATACATGTGTCTGAACGAGAGGGATCAAGGTAGAAATGTTAGGTTACAGGGGGCTGAGGTGAAGAAGGTGCAGGAGTTTAAGTACTTGGGTTCAACAGTTCAGTGTGATGGAGAGTGTGGAAAAGAGGTGAAGAGGCGAGTGCAGGCAGGTTGGAGCGGGTGGAGGAAAGTGTCAGGAGTGTTGTGTGACAGAAGAGTGTCAGCAAGACTCAAAGGAAAGGTGTACAAGACAGTGGTGAGACCAGCTCTGCTCTATGGGTTAGAGACGGTAGCAGTGATACAGAGACAAGAGGCTGAGATGGAGGTAGCAGAAATGAAGATGTTGAGGTTCTCCTTAGGAGGGACCAGGTTAGACAGAATAAGGAACGAGTACATCAGAGGGACGGCTCACGTTGTCTGTGTTAGCGACAAAGTCAGAGAGGCCAGACTGAGATGGTTCGGACATGTTCAGAGGAGGGATAGTGAGTATATTGGTAGAAGGATGTTGGAGATGGAGCTGCCAGGCAGGAGGACAAGAGGACGACCAAAGAGGAGATATATGGATGTTATAACAGATGACATGAGGTTGGCTAGTGTTAGGGTAGAAGATGTTCATGATAGAGTGAGGTGGAAAAGGATGATTCGCTGTGGCGACCCCTGATGGGAAAAGCCGAAAGAGAAGAAGAAGCAGTGCTGGAAAGGAACTAAGTACATTTACTCAAGTACTGTCATGTATTTTACTAATATTTCCATTTCATGATACTTTAAATTTGTACTTTACTTTTCAGATAGAAGTACTGTATCTTTTACTGCTCTATATTTATACAGGGACATAAACAGTTACTAGTTACTTTACACATGAAGATTTGACCAACAGTTTATAAAATACGATGAAGTTTAAAATCAGAAACGTTGAATTGATGAATCCTTTGATCACTGAGTTGAAGTGGTTTCAGTCAGTTTTCATAGAAACTTCAAACATTTAATGGTTCCACCTTCTTCAAGTTCAGGATCTGCAGCTTTTCCTTCTTTGAAATGACACTAAACTGAATCATTTCGGGTTCAGACTATTGACTGGACAAAACCAACTCAGTGAAGGTTCCACTTTCTCACTTGATTCTGGTTCTGAACAGAACAAACAGTTGATGGATGAAGCAGGAAAAGAATCATCAGATTGATCAATAATGAAAAGAATCATCACAGCTCCATAGAAATCATTCACTGTCTGTGTCTCTCTAATAAACTGAGGGACTTTGGACTAAACCACCTTTGTCCGGATTAACCAGCGGTTCCACCTGGACAAAGGTTTCCTGAATCACCTGGTTCAACAACGACACCGACTTTATCGACAGTGTTCAGACTAAACGACGACACCGTTGTTGTTTCTAGATTCAGACTGAACACTTTGATAACTGAGCATCTGTCTGACAGTCAGACTACAGGTTTCCACACAGGAGAGAGAACCAACAACAGAAAGAGACAGAAAACATACTCACCCTGAAACGCAGACACTCTGAGCGTCCTCCACTCCCAGCATGCACTGGGAGACTGAGAGAGAAGCAGTAAAAAGTCATAAACTGAAGCAATAAACCTGGACTTTGACTCCAATCGCACAAACACACTGTTAAAGTTAACAGAACCTCAGAGTAAGTGAACTTGGTTCCCTCAGAAAACAGAAAACTGATCCTGAAGGGTTCAAGTACAAGTACAAGTATCACTGTGCATTGTTTCCTCGGGTGAAGTACTAAGTACCTTCTGTAAAATGTACTTGAAATAAAAACTCTGGTAGTTGTGGTGTTGACTCATAGAACAGCTGAGGTTTAGTGAACATTTAAATCCGTCAGCTACTGAACCAGTTCTTGGTTCACTGGACTGAGTGAACCAGGGAACTTCTGCTGAAGTCAGGATTTAGTAAAAAACAACCTAACTGTGAGGACTTTTGTCAGCTCCATGTTTTTCCTGAAGACTGGTCTGTAGAACCACTTCAAGACTGACCCCTTTTTCTTTTTACTGATTCTTGTTTTGAATGAAGAACCAAGCTCCACTAAAGCTCCTTTTTGTGTGTATTAACCCTTTAAATCAGAATTTCCTCAGAAGACACATCTGAAATTTGAACATTTAACTCAAAACAGAGGAACAGTTTGACCCTGGAACTCAGCAGCACATCACACTACAACAGGAAATCCTTCTAGTCTCAGCTTCAGTTCAATGAGGAGAGATCAGCAGAGCGTCAATAAAAAGTTATTGGAAAGCAGAAATGATGGAATAGATTTAGTTGGAGTTCCAGCAGAGAGTGAGTGTAAAAGATCTTCCTCATTGAACTTTAGACCAAACTTAATTTTACCTGAACCAGTGAGACGAAAACCCACAGTACAGAAGTCGTACTTCAGAGCGTCAGTGTTTCTAGCTGTGGTGTGGCTGCAGTACTCTGTGGTTGGTGCTGCGTCAGTCATGTTCTGTTCTGAACCCTGAACCAGGATCAAAAGTCCAACCTGCAGTTTCCTGTTCTGCCTCGTCCCCACTCTACAGTGTGAATGTAGATACGGTATCAGTGTAGTAGGTTTATGACTTGTTACCGTATTTCTTATCACACAGTGACTGTACATGATAAATAATTATTATCTGTTACACTGGATCTCACATATTTAGTCAAACATCTATTAAACATAATTAACAGAGCACCATAAGATCATAAAACTAACATGTTTGTTGGATTTAATGAAGATTTAACTTATTTTGTGAATGAATGAAGCTTCAGTTACACTGAGAAATGAAACCTAGTTAAAGTTTGTTGTGGACGGTGGTGAAGGAGCAGTTTACAGGACTTTTACACCAGCTGCTCCCACGACTTTTAATAATAATAAAACACTGTTGTGTTGATACATAGTTTCTGGTGAAGAGCCAGAAATGAACCAGCTCTGTGTTGTTCTGAGGAAGGACTGAGTCTTTTTCTACAACCCCCCCCCCCCCCCCCCCAAAAAAAAAAAAAAAACAAAAACAACCCCATCCACTGTTTGAACCCCCTTCACACTGTCTTTTATTTCTTCTTCTATTCTATATGAACATTATTTAAGCCCATGAGTCCTGTAGTGAGGATCTACTGACAGAGAAAGTCGGAGCTGTTCTCCAGCGGCTGTCCGGCCGAGCTCAGACCGCATTTAGTGGCTCAGACAGCGGGAGAGCAGCGGCTCATCTCCGCCTCCTCCACAGGCTGATGGAGGCAGGAAAAGCTGCCTTCAGTCCTCAGTAAGTGGAGCTCCACAGTAACAACGACTCTGTGTTCAACTAGAGACCATCCACTAACTCTATGTCCATTAAAGAAATAAATAAAGTGAACCAGGAAGAGAGACGAGGTGGAACCACGGTCCTGGATCGGTACCGTAGTGAAACCTCCTATTAGTGAACTTTAGTCTTCATTAGTTCAATGAACGGAACCAAAGAGAAAGAATCAAACAAAGCAAACTTACAGGAGATTCAGACAAAGTGGAGAAGAAGACGACTCTCCGAGAAAAGACTCTGACACAGGTGAGCTGTTACCTGGAATGACGTAGGACAGGTAGGAAGGAGGAAACAGGAGCAGATTTTCACAATAAGAGACAGACTGCTGAAGCAGGACATAAACTGTTAAAGCAGAAACGTTTCACTACTCATCAAGTATCTTCTTCAGACTGAAGATACTAGTTCGATGAGTAATCACTGAAAATCTGACTGTGTTGAATAGACGTCATCTTTACTGGTCTGAAGTTTACAAGATGATATTTGGGTTTGAAACGACGACTGTTTCAAACCAGCTCATGATTTAAACTAGAAAACATTCACAATCAACTAGTTTCTCCAGCTACAACATTTTCCACTAACAGGACAAAACCAGGTTCATTTAATGAAGATGAATCAAACCAATCAAGAGCTCCACTTACTCAGCTTTTCCCCATGAACTTCATCCCTCTGCAGCTTCTCTTCTGTCTGTGGAAAAAAGGAGATTTGTTCTTCACTTGAAGTTTAATTTTTATTACATTAATTTAACTGACGCTGACGACGTCCTTCACCATCACTGTCAGTAACTACAACTCTCCACATTCAGCACTGACAACAACACTGACGTTCACTCTGACATCATGTGTATATCTATCTATTTGTGTAAAACACTTATTTGTGTTCTGCATAAATTAACACTGTACATTGTTAGATGACAAGTAACAGGACATTTGTCAGGAGTTTAATCCTATCTGACAGCAGACAAACAATCACAGAAGTGTCTAGAGTTTTAGAAGAAGATCTTCAGGTTATAAACACAAACACACAGCAGTGCAGAATGGTCATCAGCTGTGTCCAGACAGACCTGAGGCACCTCTGACTTCACTGAAGATGTGTAGTAGCACAATCTTTATAAAAGACAAACATATCATAAAATGTTTTATGATGACATATTGAAATAATGCTTGAGTACTTGTACTGTTGTTCTTCTTATGTCAGTAATAGAATTAAATAATTTGAAGTCGTACTTCTAATTTAGTGAGGTACTCTGTAAGGTTTTCATACTGTGACTTGAGTTTTGGGTTTGTTTACTTCTACCACGTCTGCAGTCTTGTAGATATTAGACTGATTCACAAAAAACCTCCTATAAGCAGCTGTCTGCTTCACTTTTATGGAAGTGGACAAACAACCGTTTGGTCCTCACTGTTATTTCTATGAAGTACTACTACTACTATTACTACTACTTAGTATGATCTCTTCTATAAGTAGACCTCGATTCTCATCTTGTTGTTGTTCATCTGTTTTTCATCTGGTCTTCTTCTCTTTCTGGTTCAACAAGCAGCAAGTTGTTCATCCAGTTTTTTTTTTCCACCTGTTGACAGAGTTAAATTTAGAGTAGGTGGAGGTGGTTTGTTTACAGTAATTATATATTTTTATAGTGAAGACTTGAAGGTGTGGCTGCGCACACACACTCAGTGTCAATAAAATAAATGTAATAAAAATGAAACTAAACTTCATCTCTAGTCCCAGTCACACAAACACTCCCCGTTCCTGAATGTAGACTAATAAACTTTACAGTTGTTGTTTTTATTCTACTAAAATGTCAAAGTCATCCCCAGAAGTTTAACACATGGACAGAAATAACAAGGACATGTCCACAAATAGAAAATAATGGAGAGAAGATTTACAATTGTTTCATTTGATTTATTTCCACACAATCACAACTTCCTTCATCTAAGTCACAGGAGAACTTGGATCAACACAATTGTCTTCTATAGAAATAACATTCAATCACATTTGATCTCATTTAAAACACATTTCTCCAGCAGATGTCGCCAAAGTCAAACCACCTGTTGTGACAATCAAACGTCTCTTACCTGTCAAGATCAAATCTCCAACTTTCCTCATTAGAACTCATCAGTTCTTCAATTCTATTGGTGGATCATGAGTTGAACTAATAAGTGAAACAGCAAATGAAGCAGTGGTGAAGGAAAACATTATAGAACAGCTGGACGTGGATTCTGTGGTGTTCTTCTGACAGCTGGTTCTACTCTGCAGGACTCACCACTAATACAAGTGTCCAGATGTCTGGTACCAGGACTATGTTTTACAGTGGGACCCTGAAGACATCTGGGGAAGGAGAGTACTAACTGGGTGGAGAGGAGAGGGAGGTTCTGATCACAGAGCTTTGGTGAGAATGAACAAATGTCAGCTGACCTCAACTGTCTTACCACTGTGTGAAATTAGTCCACGATGATCAGAACCAGACGTATTATTGAATCTATGATTGGAGCCGCTAACGTGCTGCTAACACAGACGGCTCAGTGGGACCAGCACCTGAGCAGAGCCACAGCAGCAGCTGAGTCGACACAGGAGGTGTTCAGGTGCAGCTGGGAGTGTGGACCATTCCCATTTAGAGAGCACTCAGTGCCGGTCCCCACAGGACAGAACAAGTGAACAGACGGCAGTTCACCAAGAGGAATTCTGCATTAGTGTTATTATCTGAATTTAGCAGCTACATTGAAGAATAAATGTTCTGATTCATGAATGATTAAATTCATAACTGAGAGATTTTCCTACAGCAGGAAGTATGGTCTAGTTTCTCAGAGATGTTGTGTTTTTATTTGTATCGACTACTGCGGCCCCTTGGTCACAGTCACAGAAAGTTAGTGTTCATGATATGATCCTCCTTTGGGTCCTGAAGATACTGAAAAACTGTGTAGATCATAGTGAGCGACCAAGTCTGAAAATGTACATGAATGGTAGAGAGTCTTCAGTAGAGACCGGTTTTGGTTTCTCAGCATCACTTTGAGACAGAATGCTCCTAATTTTACCAATATTTGGAAACAAATTCAATAATCACGAGCAAGTACCTTCCTCAAACAGTACTCCACTACAAGTAGAAGTAACACTGGAAAGTGTGTACTCAAGTCGAAGTACTAAGTACTTCCAGTGAAATAAATGAGGAACATGTTGGTCACAGTATGAAGCTGTGGAAGTTCTGCAGTAGTTTGTCTGATCACTGCTGATAGAAGGTTCTAACAGAGACAAGTCAGCACTGCTGCTCTGGTTCATGTTGTTCTCATAGTTTAGTAGAAATAAAAATCATTTTCTTAGAATTTCATCACCAGGAGAAACGATCACTAGAGGATTACGGAGCTTTGTGAATACGACCCCAGGTGTTTGAACGTTGTGGCAGACAGGGATCAGCTCTCAGCAGAACCACTAGGACCTGTCTGTGGCTACACAGCCTCATTCTACCACCAGAGAAATGGATCCAGCGAGTTCACCAAGCTAACCAGCCTGGTCCTGTGTTTAGCCACATGTCGTCATTTAACCGCTGGCTGTCTAAGTGGTGTCCTGCTAACAACGTGGGCTACATAGACAATTGGAAAACGTTTTGGAGAAAACCTGGGCTGATTAGTAGAGACGGCATCCATCCCACTTTAGATGGTTCGTCTCAGCTCTCTAGAAATATGACAGAGTTTATTAGACGACCTAAACCCTGACATGTCAGAGTGGAGCCCAGGACGCAGAGACGCAGTCTTACACACCTCTCTGCAGCTTCCTCACAGCCGTCACCCCCCAAAAACTACCATAGAGACAGTGTCTGCTCCCCGAGTATCTAAATTATTTATATCAAAAACCAACAAGAGGAGTGATTCATAAGAACCTAATAAAAATAAAGACAACTCCTCTCTCAGAACAAAATAAAAAGAAAACAATCAAATGTGGACTTTTAAATATCAGATCTCTCTCGTCTAAATCCCTGTTAGTAAATGATTTGATAATTGACCATCAAATAGACTTATTCTGTCTTACTGAAACACAATGATCTGATTTTATCTTTATGTAACCAGTTGGTAAAAAGCATCAATATCCTGTAAATAAAATAATATCAATAAAGTTTTTCTCTGCAGCAGTTTTACTGCAGATGTTGATGTTGAACAGCAGGGGGCGGAGTTTCAATGTCCTGCTGAGTGATGTGTTGGAAAGAAATCACACAATACCTCCTCATTACACCTGAAGTAATTAAAAATAATGAAAACTCTCACATCACACGTCACACACAAAAAAAACATTTGTAGTTTTATCTTGTGAAGACTTTTCTGATGAATTTTAGCATGAAATGAAAACTGCTCTGACTTTGTAGAGAGAAGTTTCACATTCACTTCAACACAGTCAGTTTGATCAATGCAGCATGTTGGAGTCCAGATCACAGAGCTGATCAACATGTGACATCACACTGTGACATCACTGATCAGCAATGATCAATAGGGATCAATAGTGAGTGTGTAGACTCTGTGAGAGTCAGGAGGAGTCCGAGTGAAGAAGAAGAAGACAAGGCGTCCTCCTGTCTTCATTCATCGTCCATCAGCTCCTTCACTTCCAGTTTGTCTCTGATCCATCAAAGATTGATCGACAGATCGATCAAACTGATTGATCAGCTATCAGAGGAGTTGGATCAGTGGAGCTGCTTCTGTTCCTGATGTCCGCTGTTTGATCTGTGTCCTGAATTCTGTCTGTAGAGGAGAGAGAGGCAGTTAGAGAGGGAGACAGTTAGAGAGAGAGACAGTTAGAGAGAGAGATGGGTAGAGAGAGAGACATGTGACATCACACTGACCTTTGACCTGAAGCAGCACAGTTTTCTTTCTCAGCAGTAGGTAGGTGTTTTCCTCCCTGTTGTCAACTCTACATACGTATCTTCCCGTGTCTCTGACTTTTGGGTTCTTCAAGGTCAGACTGAGGTCTCCAGTTTCCAGCAGGTTTCTCTTCATCTCTGTTCTGTCTCTGTAAAACTGGTTCTGTTCTTCAGGCTGGTCAGAGCCGTTCAGATATTTGTGGACTGTCATGTATTCAGGTTCATATCGTCCCCACTCCACTTTAACATCCTCAGGCAGGTCCCCTGCGGTCCTGAAGGGCAGCTGGACTGACTCCACTCCCTCCTCCACCTCCACCTGACAGTCTGAGAGGACAACAAACCACAACAGTTTTTTCTTAGGGACAAAAGACTATTAAAGGCAAAACTGTGTGCTAAGTTGCCTCACTAGAAATGGCTGCTTCCCCAGCTGTCCTACAGGGGGTGAGTCCTGGTGGTTATTAACTTGGCTGCCTCAACACCGTGGCACCACATTGCTGTTGTAACTCCACCAAGTGAAGAAATCTAGAGGACTCTCAGAGACTTTTTTGGTCTGGAAAGCACTGGATACTGACTAGTGCTGATGCTTTGTACCTACCGGTACAGGAGGGAGGACATGGCCTGATGGTCATATCAGCTAGAATGATGGCTTTTAGGTTAAAAACAGCACAAAAGCTGCTGTATCATCACAGACTGAGGTGGCAGGAAACCACTGATTTTCTAAGAGTTGGTCAACTGGGATATGTTAAACATCTCTTCCTGCTGAGACTTGCTGAAGTATATGTTGAACTCCTTTTTATACCTCAGGCTTGGCAGTTGTTGAAGGCCGAAAGACCAGAAAACACCACTAAAGCTTTTTTAGTGACTGCACCATGTAAAATCCTTCACTGGAGGTCAGCTGTGCTTTTTATGAAGGGAGGTTTATATTAAATTCTCCATTTCGGGTTCAATCTCTTGCCTCCACTAAGTCTACCCGTCCATTTGTCTTCTTTATGCTCGTCACACATATACTGAGTCTTCTAGACTACTGTCCAGGATTGTTGAGGAGGTGTGAACATCTATTCCTGAGACTCTGGGACAAAACCTGAAGAATAGTAATCTTATGGACCTGTGGAATGATGATGGATGATGTCTTTCCATCTTTGACTGCTGCCCCTGCTGTTAAAGCAATAAAATAAGAGGATGGACCTCTGTCTTTTTCAGCACCACAGCTTGGTTTTCTCAGTTATGTCATAAAAAGCAGCATTTTCTTTGTGTCAAAGTCTTTTCATCACTAACAGGAGTAAAAATCTGAAGGTGGCCTGAGTCTTTGGACCCAGGCAAGTCCTGAAATGTTTGCTGGTGGAGTTTTATAAGCTGTCTATTGACTAGTGGACAGCTGACCGCTAACAGAGGATCATACATGGGGCAGTAGCTACAAACACACATATTAAACACATGGATCCAGGCCATACCGACGTGCCCATTTTGCTCAGAGACAGAGACCTTAGTTAATTTGTTTGTTCATTGTCCCTGACTGAAAAGTTGAGGCAATCAACAAACTGTGGGAGCAGATTGATTTTTTACAGTCAGGTTTTTCATTTGAGTTTTTCATTTTTGGTCCATTGTACAGTGAGAGAAAAAGGGCATACACACATTGGTGAATGTTGTGTCAGAATCAAAATCTGAAATGTTGTGGAGGATCAATATTGGTGATGGATTTGATGTTTTCATGTCTGATCTCTGTGGACCGGAAAGAACGGATTGGTCCAAAGACCAGGACTTCATGTTCAATAGCTGCCATGATCCTGAACTGACAGGATCTTGAATGGAGGATTCAAGAAATCCTTTGATGATCACTATATATTGATAGTTGACTTTTTCTGTGTTGGAGAATCCGATGGGATCCAAACGTCAGTCCTTCATCTCTCAAACTGATCTTTGTTCTTCCAGCTGATCCGGATCTGATGCAGCTTTTTCCAAACAGCACAACTCTCCAAATGGAAATGTTGCTCTGAAACCCTTAGGACTTGGTCTTGTGTTGGTCTGGATTAAGTTGGTCTTTGTGGTTGTGCTTTCAGACACAGACTGATGACGTGCTGTGTCCCCAAAAATTCACTGTGTGAATCAACAATAGCAGCTACAAGCTGTTCCAACAGGAACTCATTCATCCACTAACATTAAATGCGTAGATAGGATTCTGGAAATGCTCCGACTGTTCCATGTTCACAGGATTCACTCAGCTCACTTCCACATTTCTCTCACTAATATTCACAAATAAATACATTTATATAAATCCATATAAATATGTTAATATTAACAACAAAGTGACTGTATCATTATAAATTGAGTTAATCACTAAAAGCAATAAAAAAATAATCGTTAGATATAATGTTTTTAGATATATGAATAATAAAATTAACAAACCAATAAATGAACATTTAAAACAATAATAATAATTTGTCTTACCACTGTGCTTGACATAAAAACTTTTTACTGACCTCTGACCTTCAGCTCCACTTGTTTCTTCATCAGGATGTTTCCCTCCCTGTTGTAGACGGTGCAGGTGAAGGTTCTTATGTCTTCATCTGTGGGGTATTTCAGGGTCAGACTGAGGTCTCCAGGTTTCAGCAGGTTTCTCTTCATCTCTGTTCGACCTCTGTAAAACCTGCCCTGTTCTTCAGGCTGATCAGAGCCGTTCTGATACACATGGACCTTCCAGTTCAAACTGTTCCTCCACTCCACTTTGACGTCTTCAGGCAGACAAACTGTGGTTTTACAGGGCAACAGGACAGACTCCACCCCTGAATCCACCACTACCTGTTGGACTGAGAGGACAACAGAGCAAAAGAAATGTGGAAACTCTGAAGGTTTATTTAAGAGAGTGATGTTAAGAATCCCTGTGTTTTAAATATTGGTTCATGTTTGTTATGAGACTAATAAAGAGAAAAACATCTCATAAACTGACGTTATTAAATGAGCATGAAATAATTCAAAGACGACCAGAACAAAGAAAAAATCTCCAGAACAAAACATGTTGTGAGTTTTAGTGAAACTTAATCCAATTAAATCATTCTATAAATCAGTGGATTTTACAGGGAAACCAGTGTCAAATAAACCACATCTTGTTATTTTAATATCAGAGTTTGATTTTCCAATAGCACATGAAGGTAGCAGCTTTGTACCTATTTGCTAAATCCTTAATCCAGATATTTCCTTCTGACTGAAACTGACATATGAAACTATCACATATTTCTGTTTCCCAGCAGATTAGTTTGATTTATTAAATATGAAAAACTAGTGAGGAGGATCTTTACTAAAGTCTAAAGAAGCAGAGTTGAATGATGAAGCAACAAGTCCCTCACTAACAACATGCTGAGCCTTTGGTTTAGAAATGTTCCCTCACACATCATTTGTTCTCTTTCTTTAGAGTCACTACATCATTTGGACTTCACAGTAGAATAAAGTGGATTTCTTCACAGTACTAATAGACCTGAGTCTTTGTGGAGGCTGGAGCTCAGAGGAAGCTCGCCTCAACAGCAGCACTTTGATGTGGTGTATGTGAGTAGGTGGGTTCTCAGATTTGATTGGATCATGGATGTAGGATCAAGTTAAAGCTCATTAAGATCAGGACTGAATGAGTTCTACAGAAGCTGGTCTTTAATAAATGTGGACAGACAGTGGACTGGTCTGAAGCAGCACCATGACTGGACTAAACTGGTTCTTAGTTACTGATTGACTGAAAAACACAAAGTTTGATCTCTTGTGTTGAATCTAGATGATAAATGACTTCCTGTGTTTCCAGCATCTTCATGTCAGAGTCATGTTTGGTTTTTAGCTTAGCAAAGAGACTGACCTTTGACCTGGAGCTCCACTTGTTTCTTCATCAGGATGTTTCCCTCCCTGTTGTAGACGGTGCAGGTGAAGGTTCCTGAGTCTTTGTCTGTGGGGTATTTCAGGGTCAGACTGAGGTCTCCAGGTTTCAGCAGGTTTCTCTTCATCTCTGTTCGACCTCTATAAGACTGGTTTTGTTCTTCAGGCTGATCAGAGCCGTTCTGACACACATGGACTGTTCTGTCTCTGTCCGTCCACTCCACTTTGATGGCGTTGGGCAGACAAACTGTGGTTTTACAGGGCAGCAGGACAGACTCCACCCCTGAATCCACCTCCACCTGGTAGACTGAGAGGACAACAAACCACAACATCATCTGGACAGACAGCAGCACTGATGGTATCAGGACCTCACTGTCCCGTCCTTCTCTTATAATCCCAGACCTCACTGAGCAGTGAGTCAGGAACTAATCCAATGAAAGAATCAGTCAGTAACTAGAAGTTACCTGAGAACAGACTCTGAGATTCTCTAGGAAACATTCTGATGAGTTCTTAGATCTCTGTTCATCTACAAACGGACCACTTTGTTAACGAGTCCATCAAGATGAACTCTGAACCAGCTGCTGCCTCACACTAAACTAAGAACTAGTCAACTCCAATAAATCCTCATCCTCACAAATGAACTTTGAACTACTGAGATTTTACTGAGAAAAAGTTTTTCTCCAACAAACAGAGATAAAGACAGAAACGGATCAGTTCCTTCTCTACAGTCATCAGGAACTAATGATCACTGATTCATTCTCAGTGTTGTTCTGATTGGTTCCTCACTCTCAGTCTGTCTTCACAGTCAAGGAGCAACAAGAGGAAAGATGGTAACCGTCAGCATTATGGGTAATGTAGTAGTAGTGACGTACCTGACATGAAGTACTGACGAAAATGTACTAAAAGACCCCCAGTAAAAAGAAGAAGAACCAGGAGAACCAGGAGAATCAGGAGAGCTTTGGCCCAGGATGGAAAACTTTCTGTGTAGAACATAAAGAACAATTGAACTGTGGTCTACATATATACAGTACTGATTTTTGACCTGAATCAATATCTCTAACCTCTGTCTTTGACCTGCAGCTGGACCTCTGTCACTCTCTTTTCTCCCCATATTGCTGATGTGACGGAGCAGGTGTAGGTTCCACTATCTGACAGTTGCAGTTTTGTCAGGTTCAGACTGAGGTCTCCAGTTTTCAGAGCGTCAGTCCTCATCGATGTTCGGTCTCTGTAGAGCTGGTTTTGGTTTTTAAGGTCATCACCTTCCTGCTGACGCTGGTGGACGGTTGAAGGACTGAGATCGTAGCGGCTCCACACCACTGTGGGGTCGTCTACGTCAAAAGTGGGAAACTCACAGGGAAGCAGGAAGTGGTCCCCCTCATACATGTCCACAGCTGAGGCATGCTGGGAAACTGTGAGGACACACAGACAGAGAGGGTCCATCTCAGCAGCCTTATTTCATGTCTCAGTACTGGTCCGTCCTCAGGTGAACCAGAAATCAACCTGGTCCTGTTTGTGATTGGACCTTAAAGCTGATTGGTCTGCTTGAAACCATATCACCACAGTTTAAGACAAACAACATGATGGTAAACAAAGGGAAACCACTTATTTTCAAATACCTTAAGATATCCTAATGCCTAATAATAAGGTTCATCCCAAATAAAAACAACCACAGAGTAGAAATAAACAACTTTAAATACTAACAAGTGAAAAATCCATAATAACGAATTACACAATTTGGTTTGAATCATCACCAATATTTTCAGATCTTCAAAGCATAGCTTTAGATTTTAATTTTTAATTTTCTCATCCACAAATGGAGTTTGTTCGGTGACATGAGAATAAATGGCAGCAACTTAGCAGGGTCTGTTATTGAGGAAGGTGGTGACTGAGGGGATTAGGCTTATACTAAAGCTGGCCCTTCTGCACCTCAGAGCCTTGTACTTGCGACCTGAGGGTAATGGAGCTAAATGTTCATTGAGTTGGTATGTGGGATCTTGTCCTACTGAAATAGCAGTGTGCTTAATGGCATTATTGTTTAATTCAACTAAAATGAGTATGGTGAGACCAATTTATTTTACAATTCTTAGCCTTGTAAGAAAATTGAAGGGGGTCCAGTTGTGGATTCACAAATGACAGGATAGTGTTCAGCAACAGCTTCTACAGGCATTTCATAATTATGGAGGTGAGGGCAACAGGTTGTAGTTGTTGAGTCCAGTAGGCCGTGGCTTCTTGGGAACAGGAATTATGGTAGCCATTTTCCAAATGGAGGCTATTGTGGCAGTAAGATAGGCTTCACTAAAAACTGAATAAAAAAACAGGTGAGCGCATATGAATGCAGTTCATCAGTATCCTTGCTGAGATTCAATCCAGTCCTTATATCTACTAAGCTGACACCTCATATCTTCCACAGTGAAGACTTATCTCAATAGTTACAAGGTAATATAGCCACAATAGGTAGGTTTAGTAGTTTAGTAAACCTTAGTACAGGTTTGTCATTTAATGAAGACAAGTGAAATTTACGAGAAGAGTTCTACAACTAAACTACATGCAGTGTTTGAGATTTTTTTTTTATGTCATGAAAACAGTTCGTGTTGTTGTACTTTTTCCCAAAATTAGACATGTGTCCCGTTAACACAGTACAAGCAACTTTTAAACTGAGTTGGACTATTTCTTGTCTTCCTTGTCAAAAGACTATTTAGCTATATATGTTTTCAGTCATTTAATAATTTAATGGAAACGAGTAAAATTTGCATTGACAAGAACAGCTATCATGCACTCTTCCTGTTTCCAATTGCTCATGAATCTGGAAGACTGGTATGGTGTGCAAAGTTCCCAGAGATCAGCTATATAATTAAAATTAGGACAGTGAAGATCGCCTTGTTGTTCATCAAGCTGAGTGTGAATTAACCCGAGATACTTAGTAGACATGTGGTCGTGTAGCACACTTGAATGATGACGCAGAGTGATTTATTTCTCATTCTCTTTATTGCAAAGATGCACAGAAATAGCACATTATCTGGAAGTTAAGTTATGGCATCCATCTAGCTTTTCAGTCTAAAGATAGTTGGTTAGAGCCCACAAATTTATGCTCCAGGTGGGTTTCACTCCACCCCTGGGCTGAATAGACAGAAGTAATAGTCATAATAGTTCTTAAGATGCAGGTCACTCAACAGCAAACTTTGTTACGAGGACATGGGACAAACAAGTACGAAACAAAAAAGGGTTAATTAATGAAATCACCCAGTCCAAAACAAAGGGACACGGTAAAAAAAAAAAACAAGACAGAGAGAGACTAAACGAGTACAATAATAATGAAGCAAAGTAACAACAAAAAACTACTGCACTGACACAAGGACAAACTAACTAATAATCAGACAAAGTAGAAGAAATAAAGGCTCTAATGCAGACAAAAGGACAAACCAACATACAAAACAAAATATTAAGTACCAAACAAAAACGCTGCTCCAAAGTGACAGGAGAACAGGGTGAGAGCAGGTGACAAACAAAAACAACACCAACACCCACAGAAAGGGGACTAAAGGGATATTATTCCTCTTTACCAGCAAAAATGCACAGACAGGTAAATTGTTAACAGGCCTCTGTTGCGTCTAGTCTCAGCACTACATTACAACTTATGGGCTCTGTTTGCTCTTGACTCTTGACCTGTGCTCGTTAGAAGGAACACTGCCTCTCGGTGACAACAGCTTCTTGATTTCTCACTAAAACACTTCACTTTTGTCTGTGTGCAGAAAACTGGAGCAAATATGTATGTATGTACATAAACCACACCTCAAAGTCATATGTGCCATAGGAACAATAAACAAACATGACTTTAACTGTAGTGATAATAGTATTAGAATAAAACTTAGTCAAAAGATCTAGAGGGTGCCTCGTTTCATTCAGTTTCCTCACAGTAGTACAAAAAATTTAGTAAGTTACATTCATGACAGAGTCAAACTGAGCACAGGTCGTGCTGTCACAGCCGAGCATGCAAAACATCTAATACCACATGCTTGTTATGCAGTTGTTCATTATCAGTTCCGCAGTCTCAGTCTCGCTTTAACAGGCTTTACTGTGTTTGTACTGTGACACAAAAATAAAATGGTAGCTAAATATTAGACTTTGCACGACACCCACTTTTACAGTTCTTGAGATAAACAAGGTCACAGGTAACATTCAGAGGGAGACAATCAGAAGACATGTTCTTTCTCTCTGCATGAGAGTGTGTGACCACAACTTTCCATGGAAACACCTGTGGTGATGTGTGTGCAAGAAAACGTGGGCCTGTACATACAAACGCTTCAGTGCCATGTTTAGTAAATACAGGTATGATCATCAGACCAGAGCAAAGAGAAACAAAGAAAAGAAAAGAAAAGAAAAGAAAAGAAAAGAAAAGAAAAGAAAAGAAAACTAGAATCAATCAATCTACAATCTCGCCCATGTTGGTGAAATAAATTATCTGTGCAGTGATGCTTTAGCACCAAGAGGTGATCATAATAATAAACTCCATCTTGTCCAGTGAACTGAAACATGACTCAGTCAAGGATCAAGGCAGTTGTCATATCTGACCGAGGAGATGAGGTCTGTTCAAAGATAGAACATAGTTTTATATCAGACTGTGCTTCTTACAACAAATAGAAAAACGGTGCAGAAGAAGGTTACATCTAAACCAACATGTGTACTCCATGTTGGTTTTGGGTCAGGTAAACCCCCACATTCCTGTTTGTGTTCCACATGTTTTAAGGAAAAGTAGAACAGCAGCTCACCGAAGGACAGATTTTCACAGGGACGCTCTAAAGAGTCCAGTTTAGGGATATTTTGAAATACTTAAACACCGGAAGCTTTTTGTGTTTTATTGTAATTTAAAACTGGTTAAAGGAGACAAATCCCAACCTCTTTGGCTAAGACAGGGTTTCAGCAACCTTTAACACCCAAAGAGCCATGTGGACCTGGTTTCCAAGGAAAAGAAAACTCTGGGAGCTGCAAATACTTTTTGAAATCTAAAATGGAAATATGACTGTTTTTTTACCTTTACGCTTTGTATAAACAGCTATAGTGTGTTTCTTATGACATTTATGAAGTGCTGTGTATTAAATTATCCACGTAGCAAACACAATGCCCTGAGCCGTCATCCTTCATCCTATCACCTTTGGCTGTCGGAGCCTGTAGTGGAACCTTGACTTGTAGTTCCTGAACTTAAAAATAAGCACTACGTCACTAAACAATATAAAAAAATGATTTCACCTGCTCCTGAACCCTCTGCGTACAGCGTCTGCAAATCTGACCTGTACGAAGTCTCTTTTATCTTTACGCAGTAGCTGTCGTCTGATTATTTCTAACGTAGTTCATGATGGAGAATAGCTGCTGTCGTACGTCTGTGGATCTGAAGATCTGCAGGACTTCAAACTCAGATTTCTTCATGTTTATGTAGCTGTGGGGATGAATTCCATGTTTCAGTTTGTCCGGTATAGTGAGGTTCTCAGTATCACTCTATTTGTGATTCTATATTCAATTAAATATTTATTATTTATTTTCCAAAGTATAAGGATGAAAGAGCCGCAGGTTTCCGACCCCTGGGCTCAGATCAGCTGTCGCTCTTGTTTTCCAGGTCAGATCCAAGCAGAAAGATAAAACATATGGTGATGGAGCAGACAGCTCACAACATCTGAGGATGAACTAACACACAATAACAAATACTGTACTGAATCAGAGAGAGGATGAACAGCCACCTTGGAAATTAAAGTCCAGTGTGGAGACGACTTGAGTACAGAATGGGAAGTGGTATTTCTACTTGTAGTACTGTGTGTGATGAAAACTCGTTTGTCTCTGGTAGATCTGAAACTGTCTCTGTCTACAGGTCCAAGCTTTGAAAAGCAGAGGAAGTCAGTTCAGGTGTGATCACATGTTTCTTAAGAAAATACCACAGGACAGACCGTGTAGATGCTGTGTGCACGCGTGCGTGTGCGTGCACATGAACGAGTTTCCGTGTCGGATTTTGCGAATGAATCGATCAGAGGGATGTTATCTTACCGTGGATGAGGATCATAAACACCAGCAACATCTTCATCTTCACGTTGAAGTAGAACAACCACAAAAATATATCAAAGTAAAAATCCAGTCCCAGCCAGTGACCGTCACATTAAAGTTACTGTACTGACCAACAGGAAGTTCACTTTCGATTGGACCGTCGGTGTTTGGTGACGTTCACCTGAATAAACACACCTGCAGAATATCCTGCACAGATTATCGATCTGTCCCATATTTAGACCGTCAGGGCTAAAACATCTGTGCACATGTGATTTTAATAATCTGAAAGAAAACTGTCAGTGAATCATGTAGTTGATACTAAAATAAACTTTTAATAATAAATTACATTGACACACACTTATAAGAATCGATCTCCACAGTGAAAACTCAGAGTAATGAACTCAAAGTATTTACTTTAATATTTAAAATAAGTAAATCAAAGAGGAAACGTTTCTATAAAACGTCCTGTTGTTGATCCAACACCTGAACCAATCAGATCTCAGCTCAGGTAAGAGCCAGGTGCACCTGGCTCCAAAATCTGCAGCCGTCTTGGTCTCATAAGGTTATCATGTCTGGAGGATGTCAGATCAAGTCGGGATTAAATGGGACAGAAAACGAATCAGCTGTTCTGTGAACTGATCACTGGTGACCGACTCTGCACAGAACTGGATCATCTGGAACAAGCACATACACACATTAACACATACTACCTACCTCTGTAGTTAGTTAACTGTGGAAAGGTGACATCAGCACAGGTGACATAATCTGGACGAGATGAATGAATCCTTCCTAAAGAGGTTAGAAGAGAGATAATGTTCCAGGTGTGTCTCTGCTGCTGCTGTCTGATGGTTTCTGCAGGTGAGCTGGTGGAAGATAAAACAACCAGTGACCCTAATAAAATAACATCACACATACATTTACTGTCTGTGCTCCAGTCGTTTTAGGTCCAGCCCAAACCTTCAGCAGTTCTTTACAGAGGCGTCTGTCTCTCTGAGATGTGAGGACAGGTGGTCAAACAAAGGAGGAAGGACTGAGCGGAGTGGAGCAGCTGAGAGAAACTTTTGGAAGTTAAATGGTTCTTTCTGTTTTCTTACACCTGTTCCCATTGGATACTGGGGTTTACTGGTGGAAAGACAGAGAGAAGTGTCCAGGTCAACATCAGGGTATGAGGGACAGAAAGTAACTGAGATCTGCTGCAGTACTGTTCAGTCCTCCGCCAGGTGAACAAATTAAAAACCAGGAGAACTGGGAGGACCATCTGATTTGTACTACACTGTCATTGTATGGTTCCAGCCTGATGGACTGTTTGTGTCTCTGTTCTTCAGATGGTCCTGTTCTTGAGGTTCCTGAACTTCATGTGCTCTGATGTCACTGTGCTGATGATGTAATCATTCCTCTCGTGTTTCATCAACACCAGAGATAATGGGCTCATTCAAGACGAGCTGTGCCTGGAAAACCAGGAAGAGCAGGCAGCAGGGGGCGGAGTGATTCATGCAAAGTGAGGGGAAACAGTCATGACAACAGAAGAGATCAAATTACTGCTCTGCCTGTTGTTACAGGTGAGTTTGTACCTGCAGTTTTGAATGCCCAACTCCAACATCTACCCTTAATCCTCAAACAGCCAGTCCTGACAACTTCATGCAGAAATGTCCTCACAACCATAGTGTCAAACTAAACTTTGTCCACACTCAGAGAATAAGACATGAGGCCCGGAGATGAACTGTGTCATGTTGTGTAAAACAGAGGAGAGCAGGCGGCAGAGACAAGACGCTGCAATGAAGACGGACAGTTTCTGTCTGCTGTCTGTGCTGAAAGTCACAAATAACCCACAAACCCACAATATACATTCAGATTATTGACTTTCTTTCATTATTGACTGTCAGATATTTACCGTCAGGGCTGAAACATCTGTGCAGATGTTGTTTTAGTCGTCTGAGAAAAACACTTAATCGAAGTAAAATTAACTTTTCTGATCAGTCACAACATATATTCTGTAAAATAATCGATCTTCACTGTGAAAACTCTGACTAATGAAATGTGAATATTCCAAAGTCAATGAAAGAGAAAAGACTGTTTGGAAACAACTGTGTGGGAGGAACGGTGCAACCCACATGTGGAGGACATTGATAGTTTAGCGTCTAACTGATCATCTTACAGACCACAACATCTTTGGTGTGGAGAACACTTTACCCACCAGGATTGTTCTGAACTCCTCCAATGACAAACTATGGATAAACTTTTGCTGTGGATTGCTTTTCTGGCCTTTTGGATTCTGACCTTGGATTTTGGATTCTGTACTTTGGATTCTGTCTGTTTCTATGACTGATCATCTGGAAAACAACTGACTGTCTGTCTGTTTGGATTTCTCCATTATCAAGCTCAACCTCTCCTCATCTCTCTCCACTTTCTCCAGTGTCCTCACTGCAGCTCCACCCTGCATCAAGCTTCATCACACACTTACCTCTTCCTAGGCTCTAGATCAGGGGTGTCAAACTTTAATTGGCACTGGGCCAAAATGAAAAACTGGGACGAAGTTGCAGGCCTAACATAATATATATTGAATATTTAACTGCAAATGTGAATGTTTTCCCATCTCTCCAGATATGTAATGTTAAACTTTTTTTATATGGAAACAAACTTTAGTTTTGAGTAAACATTGAATCTGGAGCAAGAAAGGCTTAATATTTTAAAATATTATAAAAATGAGAAATTAAACTTGAAATAAAACACATCAGTGGTATTTGTTTCTTATTATGTCTTTATCTGTAGTCTTGGAGTAGAAGAAGTGCATAAAGACATCATTCAAGCTCAGTTTGCTACACTCTGATTTACTCTGATGCACATTGGTTCAATTCAGATACCTGACATCTCTTCTTAGATGTCTGGCTCTGAGCTGAGGAAATCCTCAGGACTGAGTGAAGGTGTTCATCAGTGAGACGACTCCTGAGTGGTGTTTTGTTCATCTTCATCAACATAGATATGTGCTGCCGAACATACAGAGAATTTGAGCAGCTTGGGCACGGAGTTGGGGCAGTGTGTCGGAGAGGAAATGTGGTGCTGCTGAACAGCATGTATCTGGTTGAACTAGTGGGTAACGTTGGGCCTATTTCATGTTTCTGTTGAGGTGAATCATTGAAATGCAGATGTCCGTTGTAGCAACAGGTAGAAATACAGTCACATGGAGCTGTTGTTTCAAGTCACTCTGCAGCTGTAGGTGCTTGGTTAGTGTTAGACAACATGGCTTGACGTGCACACAGAACCAATGCCTTTACTATCAGCAGGTGGATGCATGTTGTCTTTGAGTTGTGTGCTGTCAGCTCGCTAGCTGAAGTGAATTAAATGTCCAGGCCAGAGCTGCATGAAGGAGGCCGACATTTTTACTGGACTGGATTCTAAGTGACAGCTGCTAGATTTAAAAATCATTGGTAAGTTGTTTCGTTTTTGGAGGTCATCATAGATCCTGGTTATCTGGCCTCTTCAACAACAACAGTTGTGAAATGTGTTTCCTGTCAGCAAGATGTGCTGTTGTTGCTGCTTTACCACAGCTCCATCAGTCCTGTGATAAACACATCTCTGAGAACCTTAAATGAAACTGTTTTAATTTGTTTTTACATTCAGACATCTTTAGTTCTCTGTGACAAAGAGCTGTGAACAACTTTCAGATCCTGAGCTGACAACGTGTTCGAGTATTAAAGTCTAAATTATTGAGACTCTGAGAACAGTTTAAATACAGAAGCAGCTTTGAATCAATGAGCAGATGTTTCTATTCATTCACCTCCACAGTTTCTGCTTTAGAGACATAAACTGTCTATCTATCTATCTATCTATCTATCTATCTATCTATCTATCTATCTATCTATCTGTCTGTCTGTCTGTCTGTCTGTCTGTCTGTCTGTCTGTCTGTCTATCTATCTATCTATCTATCTATCATTTACTCAAACATAACATATCAGTGATGTAGTGGTTTGTACTGTTGCCTCATAGTAAGAAAGACCCAGGTTCCAGTCCTCCTTCCAAAGAGTTTGGCCCTAAATGGTTGTTTGTCTCTATATGTTCAGATGTGATGTTGAGATAACTTCTGTTGTAAATTGGCGCTATACAAATAAAATTGAATTGAATTGAATTGAATTGAATGTACTGGGGACCTGTACACCGCCTTCGATCAATCTCCAATCCAACAAAAGTGACCACAAAGTCCAACAGTTAATCCTCATTTGATCCACCGTCATCAGAAACAGACGATGGTTCAGAGGTGAGGACGTCTTCCTGGGTCTCTCTCTCCTTAGATTTTTTCCTTGCATCCCTACATGAATCTTTAGTGGAGGAACAAAGATACAAGGAAAACGTGGACATAATTAAGGGAGCTGGGAACCACCTTCTGATGTGTCTGTGTTGTGGTGATCAGTCCAGTCCAGCAGCTGCAGAAAGAGCTGAAGAATTGAAGAAATGAATCTCTAGAAATTCCTGCTATCAAACCATATTTCCACCTTTTGATATAAAAAGGATCCAGACAATCTTTTCTTACTTGATCAACCAAGTTCTACGGTTCAGAGTCCAGGAACACTTTAGCATGTGGCCTGGAGGAACCACTGACCTGTGGTCCATAGATGATGTTTAACCTTGTGATCTACAACCTTCTCTAACTAGAAATTAATAAACTACAGAGTTCACTACATTTACTATAATCCTCATCAGTTCCTGACCAATAAGTTTTACAGCAGCTCAGCTGTGACATTAACAGTGTCTCCTGTTTACATTTACATTTAGTCATTTAGCAGACGCCTTTTATCCAAAGCAACTTACAAGTGAGGAACAAGGCAAGCAAACAAAATCTAAGTCAAGAAGAAACAACATCAAAGCAAAGTGCTATTGAAAACGTGTTTCTGTTTCAAGAGATGTGAGAATGAAAGGGTAGAATTTTTTATTTTTTTATTTTTTTGTGCAAAGGAAGATGCGGAAGAGTTCACTGTTCACTGTTGTGTCTTGTTCCAAACTTCTCCTATTTAATTCTGGCTCCATGTTAAGAAGCTCAGTTAATCTGCTGAAAGCTGAATTTGTGTACAAACTGCTCTGACTTTGTAGAGAGAAGCTTCACATTCACTTCAATACAGTCAGTTTGATCACAGCCGCATCTGGTGGACGTTAGAGGAACTGCAGCTCAACAACTTTAAGGACAAATCAAGTGTTGAACAGTAGAAAGTGAGCTGGTGATTGGAGGAAATGTTTGGAGAAGTGTGACAGTGTTTTAGAAAATGTGTTGAATCAACGGATAAAAACTGTCACATGTTGAGTGAGAGAAGAAAACAAAGAGATTCAAAGTGTGGAGAGTTTCCTCCAGAGTGAGACCTCTGTCAGAGTTCAGAGGATCTAAAGCAGAAGTCACCAAAAAAACACAAGAACATGTTGGAGTCCAGATCACAGAGCTGATCAACACGTGACATCACACTCTGACATCACTGATCAGCACTGATCAATAGTGAGTGTGTAGACTGTGTGAGAGTCAGGAGGAGTCCGAGGGAAGAAGAAGAAGACAAAGCGTACTCCTGTCTTCATCCATCGTCCATCAGCTCCTTCACTTCCAGCTTGTCTCTGATCCAAAGTCCGATCAGATCAATAATCAAAGATCGATCAACAGAGCGATCAAACTGATTGATCAGCATCAATCAGAGGAGTTGGATCAGTGGAGCTGCTTCTGTTCCTGATGTCCACTGTTTGATCTGTGTCCTGAATTCTGTCTGTAGAGGAGACAGAGACAGTTAGAGACAGTTAGAGAGAGACATAGAGAGACAGTTAGAGACTTAGACAGGTAGAGAGAAAAAAAGAAGTATCTTAGTTCTGACCTTTGACCTGAAGTAGCACAGTTTTCCGTCTCATCAGTATGTAGGTGTTTTCCTCATTTGTTGATATTACACACAAACAGTCGTATCTTCCTGTGTCTCTGACTTTTGGGTTCTTCAGGGTCAGACTGAGGTCTCCAGTTTCCAGCAGGTTTCTCTTCATCTCTGTTCTGTCTCTGTAAAACTGGTTCTGTTTCTCAAGATGATCAGAGTTGCTCTGATACATGTGGACCATCATGTATTCAGGTTCATATCGTTCCCACCACACTCTAGCATCCTCAGGCAGGTCCCCTGTGGTCCTGAAGGGCAGCTGGACTGACTCCACTCCCTCCTCCACCTCCACCTGACAGACTGAGAGGACAACAAACCACAACATCAGCTGGACAGACAGCAGCAGCAGTTTTTAATCACTTTACTGAATGAACATGTAGCCGCTAGTACTTATGTCCTACCTTGGCTATCAGAAATCTACACTTCTGAACCTGGCTGAGTATCTAAGATATCTGTTCTGTGTTTTCTACTGAGTTTTAGCCACAGTGTGATTCAGTCCTGGTCAGTTACTCAGATTCAAGGTTTTCTGTGTTCATTAATCACGAGATTCAGTAAGGAGACTGGCAGTAGCAACTCCATCCCACTAGGAATCCACACATACACACTTATAAAATGGCAAAAGGAATGTATTTATAAAATGTAACATAAATAAAGTGACAAAATGAACAAAACTTCCTTCAGATCACTAACTAAAAATCAGATGTTCAACAAAATGATAAGAAAATAATCAACGCAACATAAATAGTTGTCAGGTCAACCTAAATATTCAGTTGTGAGTTCTTATTGCTCTTTTCTTATGTTTCCTTGTTGAATGATTCCTTTAACGGTCTCACTGAGTTGCATTCGTTTCGGTATTGAGCCAAAATTATATCCGAGATATCAAATGAAAAAAATAGAATGAAAGAGTGAATTTCCCTTGAAGTGACTCCTTTAATCTGGTTCCTACCAGCTTCAGAAGAATTGTCCCTCAAAAAAAAAACAAACAAACAAAAACAGCCAGGATAATCCACTTCATTGAGAGGAACGCCTGTCGGGGTTCTTCTTTCATCTATTTCAATTGAGTTTCATTCAGTAACTCTTCTCACTGTCAGCTCCAGCTCTATTAACACTAGTTCAGCAAACGTCCAGTGAAGAATGTCCCACTTAACTTCTATAACTTTTAACTATGTTTTTTCTTCTCACACACCTGAGTCTGAGTTGTGTGGTCTGCTAGAGTCCTGGGTGGGAGTGGAAAAACTTCCATGTGCGCCTCGCGCTAACCTGTTTATGATGCGTTTAGGAATACTGTGTAATTCAGAGCTCTAAATAATAACCTGGGTTACATCGACAACGTTGGAGAGAAACCTGAATGACAGAACCAGATCAGACCAGAAGGTCACAGGGGACAGAAACTAAAACCTTCTTTAACACAGCTGGAAGATTTTCAGAATCTTTCACTGATCCAAATCATTAAAGCTGCTTTTCTTTCTTCTTCCTTCCACTTTGTTCTGGATCCAAACTCTTTCTGATCAATACCGTCTCACTCTGATTGGTCATCAATCTGCTTCTTGATATCAGCTGGTGTTCACACATGGAAATGATCTCCTGTCTTCTTCTCTGCTCATTGATACTTAGTCAATCTGAAATGTTGGGGACCATCAATATTAGTGATGGATTGAATGTTTCATGTCTGATCTCTGTGGACTGGAAAGAACGGATCAGTCCAAAGACCAGGACTTCATGTCCAATTGCTGCCATGATCCTGAAGTGACAGGTACCTGAATGGAGGATTCAAGAAATCCCTTGATGATCACTAAATATTATATAAACATTTCACTGTGTGGATCAACAACAGCAGCTACAAGCTGTTCCAACAGGAACTCATTCATTCATCCACTAACATCAAATTCGTAGATAAGATTCTGGAAATTCTCCGACTGTTCCATGTTCACAGGATTCACTCAGCTCAGTTCCACACCACTCACTGATATTCAGATAACACTGAAATCACTGGTTTTTAGTCCACAAACACTCAGTTAAATTCATTAATGAAGAAAAAATTATAAATATAATAAATGAGCAGAAATATAAACTTGGATCATCACTTAAACCTAAATATGAAAATTAAGTAAAGGATTTTAATAAATTAACAAGTAAACAAAAGATCTAAAGTTTTATTGTTATTAATAATGTTATAACATAATAACAGTTAGCTTAGCATAAAGACATTGAACTGACCTTTGACCTTAAGCTCCACTTGTTTCTTCATCAGGATGATTTTCTCCCTGTTGTAGACGGTGCAGGTGAAGGTTCCTCTGTCTTCGTCTGTGGGGTATTTCAGGGTCAGACTGAGGTCTCCAGGTTTCAGCAGGTTTCTCTTCATCTCTGTTCGACCTCTGTAAAACCGATCCTGTTCTTCAGGCTGATCAGAGCCGTTCTGATACACATGGACCTTCCAGTTTAAACTGTCCCTCCACTCCACTTTGACGTCTTCAGGCAGACAAACTGTGGTTTTACAGGGCAGCAGGACAGACTCCACCCCTGAATTCACCTCCACCTGGCAGACTGAGAGGACAACAAACCACAACATCATCTGGACAGACAGCAGCACTGATGGTATCAGAACCTCACTGTCCCGTCCTTCTCTTCTAATCCCAGACCTCACTGAGCAGTGAGTCAGAAACTAATCCAATGAAAGAATCAGTCAGTAATTAGAAGTTACCTGAGATCAGACGTACCTGACATGAAGAACTGACGGAAATGTACTAAAAGAACCCCAGTAACAAGAAGAAGAACTAGGAGAATCAGGAGAGCTTTGGCCCAGGATGGAAATCGTTCTGTGGAGAACATAAAGAACAACATGACCTCTGACCTGTATCTAGAGTAGATTTTGTGGTTTGTTACTGACCTTTGACCTGCAGCTGGACATCTCTCCGACCCACTTCTCCCCATCCAAATACTTTGACGGAACAGGTGTAGGTTCCACTGTCTGACAGCTGCAGTTTTGTCAGGTTCAGACTCAGGTCTCCAGTTTCCAGGGCGTCAGTCCTCATCGATGTTCGGTCTCTGTAAAGCTGGTTTGGTTTTTAAGGTCATCACCTTTCTTCTGACACTGGTGGACGGTTGAAGGACTGAGATCGTAGCGGCTCCACACCACTGTGGGGTCGTCCAGTTCAAAAGTGTGAAACTCACAGGGCAACAGGAAGTGGTCCCCCTCATACAAGACCACAGCTGAGGCATGCTGGGAAACTGTGAGGACACAGACAGAGAGGCTCAATCTCAGCAGCCTTATTTCATGTATCAGTACTGGTCCATCAGTTAAAGAGTTAAAGAGGAATGAAACAAAGATTGAAAAGGTTGGATCAGTCAGATCAGAGGGAGGAAGCTTCTCTTACCGTGCACGAGGATCACAAACACCACCAACATCTTCATCTTCCTGTAGAAACTCCAACAACAACAAAGTCTCCTTCAACCTGCTTCTTCCTAAACTAAGAGCAGCTTCAGAAACAGCTTCAGGACGTCAGTTCACAGCCAGTTGTCACTTTCCTCCTCATGATCATCGAGCGACACTCAGAGAAACTTGTTTCTCTTTAAGATGTTTCCAGAGAAGCAGCTGCTGGAACGTAAACAAACAGGTTCAGCAGGTTCCTCAGAGTTCACTGACTTTGTTCTGAGGTCAACCACAGGCCTGAAGTTCATCCAATCAGAGAAGAGAAAGAAACAAACACAGAGAAAAAACTGATCTGAAGGATCAAGTTTCAGATTTCAGTCTTCATCCTGACAAAAACTGGATCAGAACATCACACACAGGTCTGGACCAGCTCCTCTTTCTGTGGAGTCCCACTTCATTTCTATTCTTGTTGCTATAACGACACAAACCAGTTCATTTCCTCACTAAGTTCAGTTCCTGGTTCCAGCTGAAAATCTCCATTTGGATAAAGAAATAAAGCAGCAGCTGAATCCAAACATAGATCAGATCAGTATGTTCAGATGGGACTGAGTTCGGACTCAGACACAGAACAAAGTTTGATTCTACATGTGTCCGTCCTGTATTCAGTGGTGAAGGAGGAAAAACAACAAACTACACTAAACATGAGAGTCAGAGGAGAAAAACCAGTTGAACAGGTTTCTGGACTAGTTTGGTTCTTTCACTTCCAGCCAGAGTCTTTTTTCAACATGTCTTTTTTCATTTCATTCAACACTCTGAACTCTGTATTATCTACTTCTACTGTCTTTTTTTTCCAGAGACAGACACATGAAGTTTCTACACTCATCAGGACTCTAGTCTCAGACTCAGGTGTGTGAACATAAAAAACATTGTTCAAAGTTATAATAGTTAATTAGGACATTATTGACTGGACATTAGCTGCACTAGAGTCAACAGAGCTGGAGCTGACAGTGAGAAGAGTTACTGAATGAAACTGAATCAAGAGACGAGAGGAAAAAACCCGACGGGCCGTGAACAACACGTGAACTTAGTGTAACTAGAAACAAAAAGTAGGAGACTTTCTTTCCTTGTCTTTACTGGAGGAGTTCATTGATCTCAACTACACTTTATCCTATCTTTACTTTATATTGTAACTGAAAGAAACAGAAACTAAATTAACAATAATACACATCGTTACACATTTCGTATGTTACACTCTCACACACTAGCTTGACTTGAATGAAGCTAATTATAATAACACGCACAGTAATTTATCACATGTAACAGGTAACAACTAACATACTTCTAATGACAATAAACATGTTAATACTTACAAAGACAAATGCTTTCCAAGGCACAAACGTATAAATCACACTCAGCATAAACATGAACCAGTTTGTTTTACTGTGGAAACTAAACTAGTTTAATTTACAGAGGGAGAAAATACGTCAAAGCTGTTCTATTGAACAGAGTGGAAAGAGCGCTCACTCTGCTACTAATTATCTTAACAAAGATCAACTAAAATACACAACTCTCACTCTGATAAATTTTAAGAACAATACTATAATACTTTTTAGCTGCCTTTGTCACAACTTATTGTTATTAATTTATTACTTATGAACTGAAAGGCATGACACGTGGAGCTTTTCTAAAAGTGTCTGTAGACATTTAGAAAAACACGGTGCAGACCCCACATGTTGTTGTTAAAGAGGGAAACTGACGAGGACTGAACCTCAAACCTCCTGTCACCTAGAAAACCGTCACATTCAAACCAGGTCTCAGTAAAAGTCCAGAGACAGCACAGCAGACATGAGGATTAGAACAGAGAAGAACATTTAAACATGGCAACAAAGCTCCACTGTTGGTTTATCCCACACAAACCAATGAACAGTGAACACAGCAGAACAGAGGGACACAGCTAAACAGCTCTGAACCTGGTCTCAGAAAACCAGGTGTCAGCACCACAGCTGTGCTAATGAACACTAATCTGAGTGGAGCAGGAACAAAGTCACTAAATGTAACGTGGAACTAAACAGCAGCATCTTCTCCTGACATCAGAAATAAAAAGAGCTCATTCTACACGTGGAGCTTTTCTAAAAGTGCCTGTAGACATTTAGAAAAACACGGTGCAGACCTCACATGTTGTTGCTAAAGAGGGAAACTGACGAGGACTGAACCTCAAACCTCCTGTCACCTAGAAAACCGTCACATTCAAACCAGGTCTCAGTAAATCCTGGACGTTTCTCTGTGATGGACGTCACAGACGATGATCTCAGAAACTTCAAGTCCCACTGATTCTGAGCTCTAATCTAAACCTGCGTTCAGACTGGACTCAGACACTGAGGTTTGAAAGTCGACCACCTGAACTGTTGATGTGTTGATCATCAGCCAAACTACAGGAACTCACTTCCTGTAGTTCCTACAACACCTGGACTCACCTGTCCCTTTGACCTGCTGCAGTATCTGTGCCTCAGCTCTCTCCCTCTGGAAAACCTCAGTGATCAGTCAGGAAAATCTGATGGAAATGATCAATAACCTGCTGTCAATACTGATCAATAGTCAGATTGTTGTTTCTGAACTGACTGATGGAGAAATAATCTGAGGATTTACTGCCCTCCAGTGGTCACACTGACTCACTACAACACTACATCACACTGAGATTCACACTGATCATCAGGATCAATATGTACTGATCAGTATTGATGTTCACATAGGAGAACATTTGTGTTGGGACTCGGAAAACAGCTGCTTCACACATGTGGAGAGAAAAACAGCTGGAAGAAGCTGATGCTGAATTTTATTACAGCAAATTCAAATGTTCAATATGACACGTCAGCATCCTCCAAGCGTTGGAGGGATTGTAGAGAAACTTCTTCTTACACGTGTTTTCATTCAGCTAAAAGCTCAGTTTAGTTATTTTCCATGTTTTGTGAATGAAGTCTGGTCCATTTCACAGCTCTGAGGTCAGAAAAGAACAAAAACAAGTCAGAAAACCTCATGTTTCTGTGTCTTTGTTCTCAGTTCAGAACTCCATTTAAAAAACAACTAAAATAAGAAGAGGACAGATGCATTTTCAGTAAAACATCGTCCTCTTCTCTGACTTTAAACTCTTTATTTGACATGTTTGAGGTGAAATGATGTTTGAACAGTTGCAGATGATTAAAAACCGGAAACGTACAGAGAACAAGTGTTTTCCAGAAAAATGTTGATTCAGGTCTGAAAGCTCTGTTCTGTTCTGTGCTTCATGTATTTAAACTAAACTAAATCCACAGTCAGGGCTGAGGGGAACAGACTCATTATTCTCTGGGAATATGTCCTGAAGATGAAGAGACAACAAATCAAACATGTTGAGTGTGTGACGCCCCTGTCTAGAGGGTAGGAGCTCAACATACGAGGGAAGAAAAGGCTGTTTCCTCCCTGGTCCACAAACCAAAGTCTTACCACCAAGTCTGGAACCAAGTCAACAATTTATTCCTGGATAGATACTAGATAAGTACAGCAGGTTACTGAGAAATGACCTCATATTGGTGTTTTCATAGGTTTGGAGCTGCCTTTAAGAACACCATTTCCCATGAGCCCTAGCTGTTTGTGGATTAAATGTCACAGCTGGTCAGAAGGGGCCGTCAGGATGTTTTAACAAGAAGACAGAATTCAATTCAGTTAAAATGAACTGCATATAGCACCAAATCACAGGAGAACTCATCTCAAGGTACTTTACAGTGTACGACACTTTACAAAATACAACAATCAACTATAGAGAATGATAGAAAAACCCAACAATCCCATCTGAGCAGCACTAGGAGACAGTGGAGAGGAACAACTCCCTTTAACTGAAGAAACGTTCAGCAGAACCAGGCTCAGGGTGGGCGGCCATCTGTGGAGGATTAAAGGCAGTTTCCCCACAAACCTGCAGAGTGGGACTTGAACTTTGGCCTCTCATCAGTTTAAATCATGGAGTTAACATTAGTTAGTGACGTCTTGTCTGAACCACTATTTGATATTTGAACCAACAACAGCGACGATCAGCAGTGAAGCTGCTGTTCAGATGTTTTCTACACTGAGTTCTGTTAACAACACAGATCATTTGGCTGCTTGGTGGAAACATACAACTACAGTTTGGTAATTCTGGTTTCTGAGCTCCACCTGCAAAATGTCTGATCTGTAGAAAGGCTGACCTGTATTGTTGCCTCTGCAATAGACCCTCACTGGACACCGAGTGCACGTATTCACCTTCAGACAGCAGGATCAGTAAACAGAGCTCATTAACCAGCTCTTATTGTTGGTCAGAAGATGCTGCTCAGGCCAGCTGAGAGGGGTTCTAGGCTACCTGTGACCATGATGGGATGACGGTGTTGCTGTGGTTGTGGCTGTAGCCTGTGTTAGTAGGACCCAAGTAAGGAGTGAGATAAAGTAAAAGGTTTATTTAAACCAAAGACAGTGAAGGTAAAATCCCTGTAAAAGAGGGCGAGAAAGGAAACAGTCCAAGTTCAGAATGAGTCAGAGTCAAACAGATATGTGTTAGAAGAATAATATTAATAATAAGAATAATACAAAAGAAAAAGATGAACTTTTCAAATAGTCTAAAATAATCATTTGGCCAAACGAATGCAGAAAATGAAGCAGACTAACAATTTCTAACAACCAGAGATTTCACGTGTTCTTCAGATGGAATTGAAACATGTTTTATTGATATAAACTGGGAAAAAAGTATTTCTGTAAAATCTGTAACTCTGCTTTTTGTCTTTTATGTACGACCACAAGAGCTAACAGAGACGCCTGGAGACGATGCCAGTCTTTGGTGTGTGGATCCCCTCACTGGTGGTGTGGAGCAGACCAGACCTGAAGCCTGATCACTGTGTCTACTTTCACCGAGACCACTCACAAGAAAACTAGCAGCATCCGTCTTATTGTGGCCGAGTGAAGCTGAGAGATCCAGAGATGAAGGATGGAGAAGTGTCTTTGATTCTGCAGAGTGTCAACATCAGCCATGCTGGAACATATGGATGTGGAATTGGAGGGGGACAAGGAGAGGTGACCCTGAACTCATCAACACTGTGAACCTGAAGGTTGAAGACTCCGCTGAGTTTGTGGAGTTCAGTGTGTTTGTCTCTGGAACAGCAGTGAAGCTGCTTGGTGAACGTGAGGCTGTCCTATAACAGCAGAAAGCCTGTGTGGACGTTCCTCTGGTTAATGCTGCAGCTCAAACAAGCACAGTGGACGTTTGTGAAGTTCTGTGTAGCAGAGAAGCTGGTGGAGCACTTTCTAAACACAAACTTAAACCACACGCAGTCGACTCTGTCTTCCTCCATAAAACCAGAAAGAATCTCTGTGTTTCCATCAGGTCACTGTACAAAGTGGTTCTGCTGTGTTTCATGTAGAGACAGTCTCCATCTAGTGTTCAATGCAGAGTAGTACACTCAGAATGACACAGGACAATGTTCAACAATATTCACAACAGAGTTGTTTCCATTTGAAAGACAGAATAGTAAATGTAAAGCTAACAGCTGAAGCTGAAATGTGACGTACTGATGTTGAATTTACAACAGGCACTAGTGGGCGTATAGACTTACTTTAAAGTTGGCGTTACACATATGAGAAGCTGACTGAGTGAACCAAAGTGAGACAGAGACAGCTCTGTGTGGGTGGAATAGAAATCATGATGTATTCAAAGACATTTCAATACATATGATTAAAGTTACATTACAGTAAAAATAACTTTCACCGACTCATTTACAGCTTGGTTCTGTTATTTTCTCGAACTTCAAGTTTCAAATATGAACTTTCTCTTTACAGATTTATCTTTCAAATGGACAAAACATACCATCTATTTCCAGATTCTATCTAACCCACAGTCTCCCTGAATAAATACCTGACTTGTGTCCACTAATAATTGTCTACTGATAATGAAGAAAATGACCAAATATTGATGATTTCAGGTTCTTCAATGGCAAAATTTGCTGCTTTTTTACAATAATAACTTTGATATTTGGGAGGTTTTTGGATTTTTAGTTGGATGAAGCAAAACATTATGAGAAGCTGTCTGATTTGACATATTGTACCTTTAAATCTGTGTCCTGGACTGATTTTTATTGATGAATGAATCCATGATGAGGATCCAATTTTTTTATTTGTATAGCGCCAATTTACAACAGAAGTTATCTCAAGGCACTTTACAGTGTAAGGTTTAAGACCTTACAGAAAATATTTATACAAAAAATTATAGAGAAAACCCAACAATCCCATTTGAGCAAGCTTTAGGCAACAGTGGAGAGGAAGAAACTCCCTTTAGAGGAAGAAACCTCCAGCAGAACCAGGCTCATAGTGGGCGGCCATCTGCCTCGACCGGTTGGGGTGAGTGGAAAGAGAAGAGAGAAAAGAACAGCAGGCAATAAAGACAACAACAAGCATCAAGAACATTGGGCAGGTGAACTGGATTCTGGAGATGTACAGCTCCAGGATACCTGCAGAAAAGTACAGAGAGAGGGAGACAGAGAGGAGGAAACACAACTAAAAGAGAGAGAAGACACAAAGTTAATGACATGCAATGGTGGCATTTGCATTGATACAGGAGAAAGGAGAGAGGAGAGGAGCTCAGTTTATCAGTAGAGGTCTCCCAGCAGACTAACCTATATCAGCAGAACTAAGAGATGGTTCAGAGTCACCTGATCCATCTCTAACTATAAGCTTCATAAAAAAGGAAAGTTTTAAGTCTAGTCTTAAATGTGGAGAGGGTGTCTGCCTCCAGAACCTGAACTGGGAGCTGGTTCCACAGGAGAGGAGCTTGGTAGCTAAAGGCTCTGCCTCCCATTCTACATTTGAAAACTCTAGGAACCACAAGTAAACCTGCAGTCTGAGAACGGAGAGTTCTGCTTGGAAGATATGGAACTATGAGGTCTTTAAGATAAGATGGAGCCTGATTATTAAGGGATTTATAAGTGAGGAGAAGAATTTTAAACTCAATTCTGAATTTTACAGGGAGCCAATGGAGAGAAGCTAACGGAGAAATATGATCTCTCTTGCTAATTCCAGTCAATTAATTGGATTTAATTAAGTTTAAATCTTCTTCTCTTTCGGCTTTTCCCATCAGGGGTCGCCACAGTGAATCATCCTTTTCCACCTCACTCTATCATGAACATCTTCTACCCTAACACTAGCCAACCTCATGTCCTCTGTTAAGACATCCATATATCTCCTCTTTGGTCGTCCTCTTGTCCTCCTGCCTGGCAGCTCCATCTCCAACATCCTTCTACCAATATATTCACTATCCCTCCTCTGAACATGTCCGAACCATCTCAGTCTGGCCTCTCTGACTTTGTCGCTAACACAGGCAACGTGAGCCGTCCCTCTGATGTACTCGTTCCTTATTCTGTCTAACCTGGTCACTCCTAAGGAGAACCTCAACATCTTCATCTCTGCTACCTCCATCTCAGCCTCTTGTCTCTGTCTCACTGCTACCGTCTCTAACCCATAGAGCAGAGCTGGTCTCACCACTGTCTTGTACACCTTTCCTTTGAGTCTTGCTGACACTCTTTTGTCACACAACACTCCTGACACTTTCCTCCACCCGCTCCAACCTGCCTGCACTCGCCTCTTCACCTCTTTTCCACACTCCCCATCACACTGAACTGTTGACCCCAAGTACTTAAACTCCTGCACCTTCTTCACCTCAGCCCCCTGTAACCTAACGCTTCTACCTAGATCCCTCTCGTTCAGACACATGTATTTGTTACGATTCCTCCCTCTGCCCCTGTCTGTTATGTTTGGTTCTGTGTCTCACCCTCCTGCCACACCCACATATGGACTTCCTCTACTCTCCACTCCCACTCACCGGACTAATTGACTCATTCAGTTCACCTGTGCATCCCTCCACTTTATAAGCTCCCGTCCGTCCTCTGCTCATTGCTGGTTTGTTGCTCATTCATTGACGCTCATTCACACATTGAATTCACTTCTGTCATTCATGCTGCACACTACTCCTAAATCTGGTCAGTTTGTTTGTTCGTTTGTCCGTGAGGTCCCTGTCTGTTTTTGTTAGTCAGTTTGAATTGTTTGGTCTGTGTTCACGCTGTGTTTTTTGAGTTGATACTTTGTACTGTTGGTTTGTCTGTCTGTTAATGTTCTCCTGCCTTGTGCAGTGATTTTTGTTTGTTACTTTGTACGTTTAGTTTATTAGTTGGTTTTTGTCCGCATTAGTGCGTAGGTTTTTAGTTGCTACTTTGTCAGATTATGCTTTGTTGGTATTTGTCCACCGTGTGTTCGGGTCTCTTTTAGTTGATACTTTGTTAGTGTTGGTTAGTTCCCTGTGTCCCCTGCCCTTTTTGTTAATAAATATCCTTTTGTTCTTACCTGTTTGGTCCCAGTCAGTCTGTTCGTAACAGTATTCTGTCTTACTACGACTGACCTTCATGCCTCTTCTTTCCAGAGCAAACCTCCACCTCTCCAGCTGTTCCTCTACCTGCTCTCTACTCTCACTGCAAATCACAATGTCATCCACAAACATCATTGTCCAGGGAGATTCCTGTCTGACCTCATCTGTCAGCCTGTCCATCAGCATAAAAAACAAGAAGGGACTCAAAGCTGATCCTTGGTGTAGTCCCACCTCCACCTTGAACTCCTCTGTCTGACCTACAGCACATCTCACCACCGTCATACTTCTCTCATACATGTCCTGAACTACTCTGACGTACTTCTCTGCCACTCCCGACGACCTCATACAGTACCACAGCTCCTCCCTCGGCACCCTGTCATACGCCTTCTCTAAATCTACAAAGACACAATGCAGCTCCTTCTGTCCATCTCTGTACTTTTCCATCAACATTCTCAAAGCAAAAATGGCATCAGTGGTGCTCTTACGGGGCATGAAACCATACTGCTGCTCACAAATCTCCACCTTCTTCCTAAGCCTGGCTTCCACTACTCTTTCCCACAGCTTCATTGTGTGGCTCATCAACTTTATTCCTCTGTAGTTGCTGCAGTTCTGCGTGTCACCCTTGTTCTTAAAGATCGGAACCAGAACACTTTTCCTCCATTCCTCAGGCATCTTCTCACTCTCTAGAATCCTATTGAACAAACTGGTTAAAAACTCCACTGCTGTCTCTCCTAAGCACTTCCACACCTCCACAGGTATGTCATCAGGACCAACAGCCTTTCCACTCTTCATCCTTTTCAGAGCCTTCCTCACCTCATCCTTTCCAATCTCTGCTATTTCCTGCTCCACAACATCAACATCTTCCTCTCTTCTTTCCCTGTCATTTTCCTCATTCATCAGATCCTCAAAATACTCCTTCCATCTTTTCTGCACACTCTCCTGGGTTGTTAGCACCTTTCCATCTCTGTCCTTAATCACCCTTACCTGTTGCACATCCTTCCCATCTCTATCTCTCTGTCTGGCTAGCCTGTACAAGTCCTTCTCTCCTTCCTTTGTGTCTAACCTGTCATACAGCTCATCGTAAGCTTTCTGTTTGGCCTTTGCCACCTCCCTCTTCACTCTACGCTGCGCTTCCTTGTACTCCTGTCTACTTTCCTCAGTCCTTTCTACATCCCACTTCCTTCTAGCTAACTTCTTCCTCTGGACGCATTCCTGTACTTCCTCATTCCACCACCAAGTGTCTTTACCTTCTTTCCTCTTTCCAGATGACACACCTAGCACCTTCCTACCTGTTTCCCTAATAACTTCTGCTGTGGTTTCCCAGTCATCTGGAAGCTCATCCTGACCACCCAGAACCTGTCTCAACTTCTGCCTGAATTCCTCACAAGTTTCTTCATTCTTTAGCTTCCACCACTTGGTCTTCTTCTCTGACTTCCCTCTTTTCTTCTTCCTGACCTCCAGAGTCATCTTGCACACCACCATGCGGTGCTGTCTGGCTACACTCTCTCCTACCACCACTTTGCAGTCACTAACCTCTCTCAAATGACCTCGTCTACATAGGATGTAGTCCACCTGCGTACTCCTACCTCCACTTCTGTATGTCACTCTATGTTTCTCTCGCTTCTGGAAATAAGTGTTGACTACAGCCATTTCCATCCTCTTAGCAAAGTCCACCACCATCTGTCCTTCCAGATTCCTTTCCTTCACACCAAACCTGCCCATCACCTCTGTTGCCCTGACCAACATGCCCATTGAAGTCTGCTCCAACAACAACTCTCTCTCCTCTGGGGATACTCTCTATGACCTCATCAAACTCACTCCAGAATCTCTCCTTCTCTTCTAACTCACAGCCAACCTGTGGCGCATACCCACTGACTACATTCATCATCACCCCTTCAATTTCTAGCTTTATGCTCATCACCCTGTCTGAGACTCTTTTCACCTCTAGAACATTGTTCACAAACTCCCCCTTCAAGATCACTCCTACCCCGTTTCTCTTCCTATCAACACCATGGTAGAACAGTTTGTATCCTCCTCCGATACTACGTGCCTTGCTGCCCTTCCACCTTGTCTCCTGCACACACAGAACATCTACCCTTCTTCTCTCCATCATGTCTGCCAGCTCTCTGCCTTTCCCTGTCATCGTACCAACGTTAAGAGTCCCTATTCTCAAATCTATGTTCCTGCCTTTTCCCTTCTCTCTCTGACCACGAACCCTTCTGCCTCCCCTCTGTCTTCGACCAACAGTAGTCAAATTTCCACCGGCACCCTGTAGGTTAACAGCATCGGTGGCGGTCGTTGTTAACCCGGGCCTCGACCGATCCGGTATGAAAGTCTTGTGGATGATTCGCATGGTTATTTTGGCAATTTTTACAACGGATGCCCTTCCTGACGCAACCCTCTCTATTTATCCGGGCTTGGGACCGGCACAGAAGTCACTGGCTTGCAACCCCTATGGCTAGATTATTTAATTAAGTTTAAATACTTAAGTTTAAATACTGAAGTTTAAATACAGTGACAGAGAACCAGCTTACTCCACCCCAGAGTCCTGACGTTGGTCGGAGAGGAAAAATAAAGAAACAGAAAAGGTTCTTAAATGACACCGTGAGAAATCTGCATAGGAGATTCCTCATTGAGATTTCTCACTGCAGCATCTCGTATGCGGCCCTTCTGGGGGCTCCTGTCATCCATTACAGACATGATAGACCATGAGTGCTTATTCATGTGGATTTTTCAGAAAACTATGCTGCAAGCACTCCACTGAAATCCAAACTCTACACTTTGCATCGAACCAGCAGCAGGCAACACTTCACACTGGAGTTCTACATGTTTTTGGAGTGGAAGAACATGAGTCCTTTGCCACAATCAGCCAATCAGGAGGAGAAAGGTCCAGCAGCATTATGGACTCATCTATGCCCAATTCTTGACTTCCTATCCAAATATGACCATGGTGCAACAGCGGGGGTTTAAATCAGAAACCTGGAACTTCTTCGATCAAGCCATGGCAAGGGTGCCCTAGATGGAATTGGAGGTCTACTAAAGAGGACGCTGATGGGCTCGTCAGTCATGGGGAAAATATCGCTAATGCTGATTCAACGCACTGGTGACCTCTGTAAAAGCCACAAAAAACATGCCAGATATCCCCTCGTAGTTCCATTAACCACGTGCATTCACTAAGTCGTAACCATTACCCCGGGAGAAAGTGATGTGAGCTGCCTTCGCACATATGGCACAAGTGGATTTAACCGGTCACAGTTCACATTAGCATGAAAAGTGTCCGATAGCTGTAAACCCACAGCATTTTGCTGAGAGCTGTAATTTCACGTACAACAATATAGATTCATACAGTTTTCAACAAACGTGTGAAACAGTTCTCCATGTTTTCTATCTGGGGTGGTCCAGCGGGTCAGAGCTTCTTTCAAAAGATGTTCTCTCTTGACCCGTCCCGACTCTGCCCTGGTCTCCTCTTATATGGCTCAGATTTTTTCCAGGATGTAGACAGGGTCCTTAAGTTCATGTGGAAGGTCCTGAGCAGCATAATACATGTCACATGTATGTCACATGAGTTGGGTGAGGGAAATGATGGACAGTCTGAATTGATGATGAATCTACTGTGTAGGAGGTTTAGTGTAAGCAGATAGATCAATGTGACATGATCTGTTTCTACTAGAACAGAAAGGAAAAAAAAAGTTCACAGCATAAAGAAACTGTTACAGTTCCTCCCTTTGTCCTGTCAGTTGATTTTATTTTTGTTTGTTCCACCTGGCCTCATCCCACTCCCCTGTCAATTCCTGGTAACCCATATATGGACTTCCTCTTCCTGCACTCACCTGCTCACTAATCATGGATTTGTTTTACCTGTTTGTCCCCATCCCTTTATAAGCTCCCGTCATTCTTCCTCTGGTTTGTTGGATGTTGTGGACATCCACTTCCTCATTTCTCTTCATAGCTACGAGCACCTGAGTCCAACATTCACTACTGTGACAACAACCACACAGTTCAGCAGGTGAGAGAACAAATCCCCAAAGTGTGTGTAGCTGATGGAAATTAGTATAGGGTAATCGATGATGAAGTTTAGTACAGTATTGTTAAAGTTTGAATAATATGAGTTTATTTGTGCAGTTTGCTTTCCTTTAAAACAGTTAAAATATGTATTAGAAAGAGGTTAATGTTCCAGACAGAAATGCAATTCCTTATATAGAAAATAGCAGTGTAGTCTGTGATAAAGCAGGGAATTAGCTGAACCTGCTGGGTGAGTTCATCCATTAATTAATTAGTTATACCTGAGTATCCAGTAGAGGGAGTATCGCCGCGGTAGCTTCATTCTGGATAAAGACGCCATAGAGTGAAGTCCGTGTGCGTCATCTTTCCTGATTTTCTCCCTTTTCAGGCATTTGAAACTGTTCTAAGTTTTGTATAAATGTTCAGTAAGTAAGTAAATGTTGATTTAAGTTTTATAACGTTAATAACTGTTTGAATAACTGTGTGTACGACATAGTTTGTTTATGTAACGATGGAAGTAGCTAGTAAGCTAGCAAGTGTGGCACAATGTACGTTCAGTGTAATAACTAGTAAAAATGCGCTGTGTTGTGTGTGTAATGTGTGATAAATGTAGGTGTAAAACGGTATGGATAGGCCATAAAGAATGTCTACATGTATAGTAAAGTAGAAGAAATTGAGTTTATTGCACATTCGGGTTAATGGGACTTATTACAAACGTAATGGAGGTATTAGCACCCAGGTTGTAGACGGTGTCAACAGGCATGGTTAGCTCAATGTGCGCCGTTAGCTCTACACGTGGTGGAATGTTGAAATGTAAATGTTGTATGTGTGTATTAAAACATATTTATGTTATTGTTACTATATGTAAAATGTTGTTTAAAAGTAATTTAGCAGCTAAATCTGACAGGATAAAGGGAAATTTAACAGGATGTGAAATTCACATAATATTCTGTGAATTTCTTGTTTGGTTGTTACTGTTTAAAAACATAATGAGAGAGAGTGGAATGATATTATATGTACATTTTGTGTATAAGGGACAGAATTTGAGGGTGTTCTGACGTATAATGTAATGTCAGTAGACATATTGTGGAAAATGCTTGCTTCCATGTTTGTTATGTTTTGTAAAATGATTCTGGATAAAGACGCCATAGAGTGAAGTCCGTGTGCGTCATATGTCCTGATTTTCTCCCTTTTCATGGTGTAACATGTGTAGCTGATACCATGAAGTGTTTGAACCCTGTGAACACTGCTTACTTCCTCCACATGAGTAGTTGAGTTCTATTAGTGTTTGTCTTAGAGGATGGAGATTAAACTGAATTAGCTCTTCTTGTCAAAATGAAATGATTCTGTAGATTCAGATGAGCTGATGCTTGATGTTATTTACATTAAATATTTTATCACTGTTATTTTTAAACCCACGTAAACTTTCTTCTGTCTCAGTAGAGAAAGAAAACCACAAACTAAA